>NC_091124.1:86470000-86770000 GCF_040183065.1 Periplaneta americana | reverse complement strand
AGTAGAAGTTGAAGCAATATGTATGGACTGCTAAAAAATCTCTGTCTGCCTAATATCAGTACTAATGATGTTACTACAGACGTCAGTTGTCCTCCTACAGCTTCAAAAATCATCAGCTCTCTGATGGTTAATCTGTATTTTTTACTTATACAGAACATGTTGGAAGAAAAGGGTCAGATGAAGTTACTTTCTTTTTACATCACTATGTAACGGAAATGTTGGATAAGAAAATGAAGCATTTGGAAATATTTTTGCGACTCTTTTGGGGGTCAAAAGGGTCAAAACAAAAACTTATAGAACTACTACTTTATAGGACTACCCATAGGTAGTCCTGTAATGATGGGGCTTTATTTGTGGAGATAATTCTGTTGTTGAAGGCTGTTTGTTGATTGATTGTATTGTTATGCACAAAAATAAAGGAAGATATCTGAGCAGACTTCAATCGCTATTTATATAATATTCGATATTGTGATATTGACTTCAAATTGTTTAGTCTTTTAGGAGTAAGCATAGTTTTACTTCATGCGTATACTTCCCGAGTCAATTGACTTGTAGATATTGTGAATAATATAATCAATTTATGCAAATCAAGATTTCAGGTATAACTCCCTGTAAAGTTGATTTGAATAATTTCGAGGGAAAAATTGTTCCGGAGCCGGGTATCGAACCCGGGACCTTTGGTTTAACGTACCAACGCTCTACCGCTGAGCTACTCGGGAACTCTAACCGACACCGATCCAATTTTTCCCTCTATATCCACAGACCTCAAAGTGGGCTGACAACCGTCAAGCAACCAACTTTCGAGTGCACACTAACTCCGTGTGACTTAAATTGTGGTTTTCTGTTAACGAACAGTGACGTGTATTATGCAAATCAAGATTTCAGGTATAACTCCCTGTAAAGTTGATTTGAATAATTTCGAGGGAAAAATTGTTCCGGAGCCGGGTATCGACCCGGGACCTTTGGTTTAACGTACCAACGCTCTACCACTGAGCTACTCGGAAACTCTAACCGACACCGATCCAAATTTTCCCTCTACTGGGTGTTCATTTCAGAGTGTGTCATGACTTGATTGTTGATGAGTCAGCGATTTGAAGCGAGTTTTAGCTTTTGTGTCAGAGAGGTTGCCTATTAATCAAGGCGTTCAATCTGAACTTGAGAACGTGTACCTACGGTATAACTTGAACTTCGTAGCAACAGATGGCGGTCTGTACGGTCTGTGTGCTACCATAACCTCTTTCGAACTGTGTTTTCCGCGGCCAAGTCGTACGCAGGATATTTGTTATCATCGGTTGCGTACGGCAACATTCCACAATACAAATCAAATGCTCCGTGTCCATGTTGACCGTCCAAGTTAATGTCAAGAAATACGTAAGTATCGTTTTAACCCTCTCCACATATCCCGACAGTAAGAAAAAACTCACCTCAGTACATGTTTCGAAACAGTTCACATTCCTGACACTACCAGCGTTACCGTACGTATCGACAAGTACTCTTCTAAATGAACGCCGTACTTGCTAGGCAACTTCTCTGGCACATAAGTAATACACCTCTGCGGAAGTGTAGGAATATTGAATTCTCTAGCCTCATCGACTAACCACATGACGACATACAGCGAGCCATGACACACTTTGAACTGAACACCCAGTATATCCACAGACCTCAAAGTGGGCTGACAACCGTCAAGCAACCAACTTTCGAGTGCACACTAACTCCGTGTGACTTAAATTGTGGTTTTCTGTTAACGAACAGTGACGTGTATTAGGCAAATCAAGATTTCAGGTATAACTCCCTGTAAAGTTGATTTGAATAATTTCGAGGGAAAAATTGTTCCGGAGCCGGGTATCGAACCCGGGACCTTTGGTTTAACGTACCAACGCTCTACCACTGAGCTACTCGGGAACTCTAACCGACACCGATCCAATTTTTCCCTCTATATCCACAGACCTCAAAGTGGGCTGACAACCGTCAAGCAACCAACTTTCGAGTGCACACTAACTCCGTGTGACTTAAATTGTGGTTTTCTGTTAACGAACAGTGACGTGTATTATGCAAATCAAGATTTCAGGTATAACTCCCTGTAAAGTTGATTTGAATAATTTCGAGGGAAAAATTGTTCCGGAGCCGGGACCTTTGGTTTAACGTACCAACGCTCTACCACTGAGCTACTCGGGAACTCTAACCGACACCGATCCAATTTTTCCTTCTATATCCACAGACCTCAAAGTGGGCTGACAACCGTCAAGCAACCAACTTTCGAGTGCACACTAACTCCGTGTGACTTAAATTGTGGTTTTCTGTTAACGAACAGTGACGTGTATTATGCAAATCAAGATTTCAGGTATAACTCCCTGTAAAGTTGATTTGAATAATTTCGAGGGAAAAATTGTTCCGGAGCCGGGTATCGAACCCGGGACCTTTGGTTTAACGTACCAACGGAACAATTTTTCCCTCGAAATTATTCAAATCAACTTTACAGGGAGTTATACCTGAAATCTTGATTTGCATAATACACGTCACTGTTCGTTAACAGAAAACCACAATTTAAGTCACACGGAGTTAGTGTGCACTCGAAAGTTGGTTGCTTGACGGTTGTCAGCCCACTTTGAGGTCTGTGGATATAGAGGGAAAAATTGGATCGGTGTCGGTTAGAGTTCCCGAGTAGCTCAGTGGTAGAGCGTTGGTACGTTAAACCAAAGGTCCCGGGTTCGATACCCGGCTCCGGAACAATTTTTCCCTCGAAATTATTCAAATCAACTTTACAGGGAGTTATACCTGAAATCTTGATTTGCATAATACACGTCACTGTTCGTTAACAGAAAACCACAATTTAAGTCACACGGAGTTAGTGTGCACTCGAAAGTTGGTTGCTTGACGGTTGTCAGCCCACTTTGAGGTCTGTGGATATAGAGGGAAAAATTGGATCGGTGTCGGTTAGAGTTCCCGAGTAGCTCAGTGGTAGAGCGTTGGTACGTTAAACCAAAGGTCCCGGGTTCGATACCCGGCTCCGGAACAATTTTTCCCTCGAAATTATTCAAATCAACTTTACAGGGAGTTATACCTGAAATCTTGATTTGCATAATACACGTCACTGTTCGTTAACAGAAAACCACAATTTAAGTCACACGGAGTTAGTGTGCACTCGAAAGTTGGTTGCTTGACGGTTGTCAGCCCACTTTGAGGTCTGTGGATATAGAGGAAAAAATTGAATCGGTGTCGGTTAGAGTTCCCGAGTAGCTCAGTGGTAGAGCGTTGGTACGTTAAACCAAAGGTCCCGGGTTCGATACCCGGCTCCGGAACAATTTTTCCCTCGAAATTATTCAATATAATCAGTTTAGTATAAAAAATTGCATAACCAGCCATCCAACCAGAGTAATGTTCACCTATTTTACAGAATTTTCGTGCACTATCAAAACTTAAAATATGCATGCATTCTTGCACTATAATATTAACAAATATGCATAATGAAGTGAAAAAAACATAAAAACATGCACTATTAAAATTGAAACTTACATTTCATTTTCGAATGGCACAATGTACTATTAACAGTCTTCCTAAATTTTCAGCAGTCAAGTTCATGTGTTTATTTATCGAAACGTTTTCGTAGTTATAAAATGACCTTCATAGGTCACAAGAAGTGACAGATACAAATTTTAATTATGAAATTTGAGACAAGGTTTTATCAAATTCTATCTTCAACATTTTCACTACAAACTGTTATTATTTTTTTTTACTGAACACAATTTCATAACCGGAATTTCTAGTAATGACTTTGTTCTGTTTGTCTTTAGTTGACATTACCACACCTCACAGGCAGATCTTAAAGACTTTTTAACGTCTTCAACCATTCCGAAGCAATTAATGAGTGGTGGACCCAGAGTTATTGTGGTAGGTAATTATGCAAAGTTTGTCCACTGTGCCACAAGATCTCGTCTCAAACATTTAATCGAAGGCATTACAACACTTTACAATTCACAATTAAACACAGAACACAAATATAGCAAGTAACAAAGCAACTGTATGCATATATTACAGACATACGTGTCCAAATTAAAGGCATGAGAGGGGAAGCATGTTAGCCAAACTACTGTTACTAAATATGGGAGGTGTGTATGAGTGGCATTCTATCTAATAATAATTTTTGCCGAGGATAGGGCTTGTATAGAACAAGAGTTGGGGGTTTGGAATTCCAATGTGACTATACGAGGGGGATTAGCTGTTAAGCTCCAGGGTTCCTAGACGCTCTGCAGATAGTCCTTTCACTTATATGTATATTTAAGTTGGTAAATAATCTAAAAAAATTGTAGCTAAACTAAGAAATACGAAGCTCTAAGAGGCAATATTTATAAAATACAGTATCATGCGATTTAACATAAAATATACACTAAAATTATAAAAATGAACGTAATATGCTAGATGAATCTCTAAATATGTTTTATTGAACCTATGTAAGTCTTAAAAAAATGCATTATGCTTAAATTTTTCCTGAAAAGGCCAGAACATGCAAATATGTAAGGAAAAGTATATTTATTTCGACTCTTAAAACCATGAATCGGATATTTACGACGTTTGAGAGTGTATCTCGCTTTATAAAAACTTGTATTTGCTGAAAATCTTATCTTCAGTCATAAGAGACAATAAATATTATTGTGGAATTTCTTTAAAATCTCGAAATCGACTATTTTTGCAGCATCACAGTGCCTTGTGTATGTTTCGTATAATAAGAAAGTTAAAAAGAATCGTCTTGGTTGCAACGCATCTGAACCCTGCGGTCTTCTCCGCACGTCCGAGTCCGTTCCTCGCCATCACACCTTTCACCGCGCTCTTACGCAACTCGCTTCATTGTCCCTTCCGCACGCTGTTTTCAGGTCATCATAATCGATCATTCGTGCTTCATTATCATTACCTCTTCACAAAGACTAATATTTTCATCGAGAAAGGTCGAAAGATCATTTCATGCAATGGTCAACTGTCCAAAAGCAGTTGTCATTTATGGTTAAGATTTTCAACTTTTTCTTTTCCTCTTGGAAGGTTAGATGGATACACACTAAGCCGAAAGGCTAGAACAGTGATCCTCAACCTTTTCCGTAAGCGTAACCAACTAGGCTGTCGGTATTTTTAAGTGTCTGTATCATCTACCCTGTTCCATCTACTTGGAGGATTTGGTGAAGAACTGTTTTGAGAACTTAGGAGGGATAAAAGCAGGAGGAAGAAGAATAAAGTATATAAGATTTGCTAAAGCTATGGCGTTGTTAGCAGAAGAAGAGACGATATTAAGGAATATGCTATTGGAGCTAAATAACAGCTGTGAGCAGTATGGGATGAAGATAAATGCCAACAAGACGAAGACCATGGTCATAGGAAGAAAAGTAAAGACGGTAAACTTACGAATTCTAAATGAGGCAGTAGAGCAAGTGAATAGCTTCAAATACTTGGGATATACTATACTGTAAGCATAACATGAGCTGCTGCCAAGAAGTCAAAAGGAGGATAGCAATGGCAAAGGAAGCTTTTAATAGAAAAAGGAGCATTTTCTGCGGATCTTTGGAAAAAGGAACTAAGAAAGAAACTAGTGAAGTACTTTGTGTGGAGTGTGACATTGTATGGGACAGAAACATGGATATTACGACGAAGTGAATAGAAACGAATAGAAGCATTTAAAATGTGGATATGGAGAAAATTGAAGCGTGTGAAATGGACAGACAGAATAAAAAATGAAGTTGTGTTGGAAAGAGTGGTTGAAGAAAAAGAATAATGCTGAAACTGATCAGAGAGAAAAAAATGAATTCATTGGATCATTGGCTGAGAAGAAACTGAAGGATACACTGGAAGGAATTATGAACGGGAGAAGAGTTCGGGGCAGAAGAAGATATCAGATTATAGACAACATTAAGTTACATGCATCATTTGCAGAGACTAAGAGGAAGGAAGAAAATAGGAAAGTTTGGAGAATGCTGGGTTTGCAGTGAAAGACCTACCCATGGGCAAAACATGTATGTATGTATGTATGTATGTATGTATGTATGTATGTATGTATGTATGCATGCATGCATGCATGTATGTATGTACGTAGTAAATATTAATAAAATGCTAATTCAAAAATCTTCATTGAAGTTACTGTTATACAATCGTTAACATACGGATGTAATTTTCTAGCAATTTAGTGATCAGCACAATGAATCCCAACATGTGAAATGTGAAGTTGACAAAGTGACATTGAAAGTACAGAAAAAGATTTTCAGAAATAATCATTGTTATTCTAAAACGACACAGAATTAAGTTTAGAGCCATTTTGAAACACTGTGCTGTATTAAAAATGAACTGTGGCAGTAAGAAAATCTATATAAAAAAGTTTACCATAAGAGAAGATTGGGCCTGTTTTCGCAAAATAATGTGAACTGATCTTGGCGTAACTGTACTTGTAGCTACAATTAAATAATTTTTTTTAGATGTAAACGGTTTCGTACTTTACTTTTCATTTTGGATGAAGAAGGGACCAAAGGAAGAAGTTCCGTCAAAATGATGCACTGGAAAGATTAAGTCTTAACGCATAATGAAGTAATGAATGTACTATTATATTATTAATATGGGCAAAAAAATTGCTCCCTTTCAGTCCTTTTAAAGTACCGTATCACAGAGGCACGGGTACCACTGGTTGACAGACTCTGAGATAGAACATCAGTTTCATACGTCCAAGAGACCAATGATGAATTTAAAGATGTGATAGAGAGGTGGAAAGATATTTTCCAACAAGAAAAGATAAATAATTCTTCACTTCCTAGATGCTTAAAATTAACTGTTTCATGTGACCACATGTTATGCTTTGTGAATTATGCGTCGTGAAAATTTAACGTCACTTTATACAGCATAAAAAAAGGGATTTCTCTTTTTCATTATGAGACTGCGTCTCACTTCCTCTATACGAAATAACTTTTCATTATTCCTGATATCGAAGAAATCAGATCACGACATGAGCCATGACGAGAATCTCAATAAAGATCACGACTTGGACCATGACGAGAACCATGACATGAATCTCAATAAAGGTCATGACATGGACCATGACATGCACCATGACAATAATCTTAATAAAGATCACAATATGGGCCATGAGGAGTACTATGACAAGGATCTCAATAAAGACCACGACGTGGATCAAGATGAGCACCATGACAAGGATCTTAATAAACATCACGACATGGACCATGACATGCACTATGACAATAATCTCAATAAAAATCACAACATGGACCATGCCAAATACCATGACAAGGATCTCAACATCATGACATGGACCATAATAAGCATCATGAGAAGGATCTCAATAAACATCACGACATGGACCATGACATGCACTATGATAATAATCTCAATAAAAATCACAACATGGACCATGCCAAATACCATGACAAGGATCTCAACATCATGACATGGACCATAATAAGCATCATGAGAAGGATCTTAATAAAGATCACGACATGGACCATGACATGCACTATGACAATAATCTCAATAAAAATCACAACATGGACCATGCCAAATACCATGACAAGGATCTCAACATCATGACATGGACCATAATAAGCATCATGAGAAGGATCTCAATAAAGATCACGACATGGACCATGACATGCATCATGAAATAATCTTAATAAGGATCACGACATGGACCATGACGAGCACCATGACAAGGATATCAATAAATATTATGGTCCATGTCGTGATAAGCACCATGAGAAGGATTTCAACAAAGATCACGACATGGACCACGAGAAGAACTATGACTAGGATCTCAATGAAGATCACGAAATGGACCATGCCAAACACCATAACAAGGATCTCAATAAAGTTCACGACATGGACCATGACATGCACCACGAAATCTCAATAAAAATCACAACATGGACCATGACGAGAACTATGACAAGGATCTCAATAAATATTATGGTCCATGTCATGATAAGCACCATGAGAAGGATTTCAACAAAGATCACGACATGGACCACGAGAAGAACTATGACTAGGATCTCAATGAAGATCACGGAACGGACCATGCCAAACACCATAACAAGGATCTCAATAAAGTTCACGACATGGACCACGACAAGCAACATGATAAGAATCGCAATAAAGATCGCGACATGGACCACGAGAAGAACCATTACTAGGAACTGAATAAAGATAACGACATGAACCATGACGAGCACTATGATAAGGACCTCAATAAAGATCACGACAAGCACCATGAAAAGGATGTCAATAAAGATCACGACAGAGTATGACAAGGATCTGAATAAAGATCACGACATGGACCATGACAAGGATCTGAATAAAGATCACGATATGGACATGACACGCACCATGACAAGGACCTCAATAAAGATCACGACATGGACCATGACAAGCACCATTACAAGGATCTCAATAAAGATCATGACATGGACCTTCGCAAGGACCACGACAAGGATCACAAGCATCACGACCACGATAAGGCCATGACAAAAATAAGGGCCACGACAAAGATCACGATAAGGACCCTTACAAAGACAACAAGAACCATGATAAGGGTCATAAGATCAACAAGAACCACGGTTAGGAACACAATAAGGAGCAGGAAAAGGACCATGATGCTTGTCGTGGTTCATGTTGTGATCTTTGCCGTGGTTCTTGTCGTGATCCCTGTCTTGGTCCTTGTGTTCATTGTCTTGACTCTTGTCATTGATCTTGTCACGGCCATTATCTTAATCCTGGTTATCCTTGTAGTGCTTGTCGTTGGTCTTCTCTAAAACAGAGAGAAAAGGAAAGACGCCGAGGAAAATGATAGCTAACTTTGGCGTCATGTTCATGATCGTTTCTCACAAAATAGCATTTCATAATCATAATATGCATGTAATACTTGTTTCAAAATCATAATCACATAAGCAATGATAACGTTAAGAGTAATGGTATTATTTTTTATACTAATGTACCTCTTTTTTCTTTTTTTATTCCTCTTCACTTTAAGGCAGATTACAAATTCCTGCATTCATTTCCCAAATTAGTCATATTTTTGGATTTCTTTCGACGCCAATTTTATTTGTACAGATCAGAGTATATGCATGCTACCTTTATAGTTTTATCACAAGCGTAGAACCTAGCTTTCTCTTCCTTATATTTTACATTATTGTCTGATGATGTTTCTGAAAATGCCTTATTTCTTCATTCTATTCAGTACACTACTTCCAATTATTTTGTATTCGGTTTCGATTGTGTCTGCTCTTGCTTCTTCAGGATACTCTAAAGCCTTGGTTTCTCTGAACCGACGCATGCGACGTGCGAGATGCGAGGCCGCCGCTGCGAATCATCTTCGCAATGACGCTGCGAGGCTTGTGGTTTCTCAGGCTGCAAGATCGCGTGGATCAGTCGCTGAGCGCATGGTGGATCTCGTCACCTGTTTGCTAATGATGAAAGAGGAAGATAATGATGAAGAGGAAAGGATCCTGTATTCTTTTTGGTGAAGACAGTGATATCTTCAAGAATAGGAAAAGCGAGGGCGCTTACAATATTCTTGTAAACCGCCATCTGATTGATAGTGAAACAAAATTTAAAAGTTATTTTGGAGTCTCAAGGGATCTCTTCTATAGAATTTTGTATTTAATTAACCCATTAAAGCCCAAATTATTTTTATTTAAAAAACTAGAACAATGTATCTGTTTCAAAAATTTAATCCATAAGATGTCAAGAATATATTTTGTTTCTTCTGCCGTGCACCAAGTAGTTGAATATCACCCTGTCTATATATAGACCTCTGGGCACTTATGATATCTGCGTATTCATTTGCAATAAAGTAAATATAATTTTTATATATTTAATGTATTATAACCAGAAATATTTACACCAATATAAATAAATTTATTTATGACGGTTTTAGTAATTAATGTAACAATACAATGCTGCAGCAATAATGAAACACACTTATTTTAGTAATATCTGTCTTTACCAAGTGTGGTAAGGCTCAAAGCATCTTTGACAGAGCGTTACATCACACTTCTTGCGAAATGTTACTGGTCTCCATTTACACCATTCCATCCGGCAGTGTTTCTGAGAGGGTCGATTTCCCATGAAATGACCTCTATTATCAAACATATCAAATTTCACTCCTCGAGGTGATGAAATAGGGCGCCCCATTCTCTTGCAATTCGAAAACATCTTGAGATATTGAACAGCCAAGTATCATCGGATTCTAAGTATGTCCAGGGAGTCTCGTCCATGTATTTCTCTGTAGATAATCCAACCATTTACTATATCCATAATCAACTTTCTGACCACTCTTTCCCACTGATTGAAGTGGCATATTTGCCTACTAACCAGTTATCATGCTCCAATCAACCCATGTACTTACTAGAGTTCTCTATGATCTGTGGTCCACACCTGTGGAGTAAAGGTTAGCGCGTCTGGCACGAAACCAGGTGGCCCAGATTCTATTCCCGGTCGGGGCAAGTTACCTGGTTAAGGTTTTTCCGGGGTTTTCCCTCAACCAAATATGAGCAAATGGTGGGTAACTGTCGGTGCTGGACCCCGGACTCATTTCACCGGCATTATTACCTTCATTCAGACGCTAAATAACCATAATATATTGATAAAGAGCCGTAAAATAAACTAACCTACATCTTCCGGCTGCAAAACGAATCACGTGAAAGGGCGTTGTAATATTTTCTATTTAGCTTTAATATTGCTGTATGATAGCTCAGCATACGTCAGGGAGGTTTAAACTCGGTTGCTTGATGGGGACATCTGAAAACTTCGACCTAGTTTAAACCTTCCTGAGGTATGAGTGCCGGCTTTTTTTACACATTTTCTACAGATTTACGCTTCCCTATGCTATTCTACTACTAGATTCACGGTTATTTGCATCCAGTAGACACTATCTCCCTACTCCATCATCATCGTCATTATCACTATCCTCATCAATAATTATCTTGGATTAGGCCTTCTCGTCTGTTCCGCTTCAGACTGAACGCTGATTAAAAGCTAGTCTCTCCGCCGCTTCCGACTTTTTGCCTGAAAATTTCGAGTATTTGAAAATATTCTCAGACTAGGGCATTAGTCCCTCAATGAGTGAGTTTCGTGGTGGGACTGTTACCTTAAAACCTCTAAACCTGTCTGCTTTTCTATCTAGTTATGACCCCATAGCCAGAGGATTCCGGTTTGTAAGGAACGGACCCACGCTCTCATTCTCTCCCGTTTTCTATAACACTGAACAATAAGAATTTTGCTCCGACTTAAAACAATGTGTTCCTTATGGTTTTGTGTGCGCTGAATCTGAAAATGCATCTCTTTCCTTCGTATCACATAAGGGTTTTAAGAGATACTATGATTTCATTTTTCGATAAGCGCTCCCCCAGGAAACGTCTGGCGCGGGTTGGAGGTTGTAAACCAAAACTAAAGCTAATGCATTTTATGAGTTTACAACTTATTTCCGGTTTCTTATGGTTGTTGGCATTTTATTTTGTACTCGTAATAAATTAACCGATATTGGTCCCTTCTATTCAGTAAATTTCAGAACAGTTCAACGTGAGATATACGCAATGAATAAACAAGGGTGTGGTTTTCAGTATTTAAAAGAAAAGTTTACCAGTTTGAGTGAAGGTAAAATAAAAGAAGGCATTTTCATCGGTTCACAAATTCACAAAGTTGTGGCTGACTCTTTGTTTGAGGAAAAACTTTCCATTACAGAAAAATGGCATGACCTGCTTTCAAAGATGTATGCTGAAATTTCCTTGGAAATTCTATGGCAGACAACTACATAGAACTTGTTATGGAAGCCATGTCATGTGCATATGAGAAAATGGGGTGTAATATGTCTCTTAAAATACCCTTATTACATTCTCATCTGAATTTCTTTTCTCCCAACCTTGGAGCGGTAAGCGAGGAGCATGGGAAAAGAGTTCATCAAGAAATATCTGAAATGGAAAGACGATAGAAAGGAAGATCATCATCCAGGATGCTTGGAAACTATTGTTGGTTCGTTGTAAAAGAAAGTGTCGGGTCTAGTTATAAACAAAAGTGATCCAGAAAATTCGCTTAATGTAAGTTCAAATTTCAAAATTTTTCTCATTATATGCATGAAATATTTTTATTGTTGTTCTGTTTTAAACTATATAACATTATGTTTGTATCCAGTAAACATTTTTCAAATATTATGAGGCGTTTTGAACCCCAAGTGTGTTGTCATTTTACCAGAAGCAGTGAAAAATTAAAAACAAGTTTTTCATTAAAAATTAAATTCATTTTCCGCGAAAAATGGTACGTGATGGGGCAATTTGGATTTTAAATTCAGATTTAGGGTACACATTATTATTAGTAATATGCACCTATTTTTGTTTCGGAGCAAGATAAAATATAAAAATTTGTTCAGTGCAACCACAAATTACACTGCCCTGGAGACCACGACGTGGACGTGAATGGAGGTTTTCCCTACTCAACATATCTAAATTATAATAATTTTATTTTCCCATATACTTCATTATTTTCTTTATTTATCTGTTTATGTGCACTCTCATATTGATCTTCAACTTCTCACTCCCCTTTTTTCGCCTATGACGAAGATAAAACCATTCTACGAAACGTTGTGAATTCATTTACAATTAAGCAATGTAAAAATAATCCAATCTACATCTCTCCTATACAACCCACCATTGTTTCTTCTCTCTAGATGCAAAGCTATTTTCTGAAGCCTCGCAGTGCGCGCCTCGCACAAATTCGGCTGGACGAATCTGTCCGAGGTGACGCAGCGAGACCTCTCTGCGACGCTGCGCAGACCGCGCATCTCGCAGCTGTAGAAACCACTCACTATCTCTAGTGTAGTCCAGATTTGTGCGATGCGGGCCTTGCACCTCGCACCTCGCATGCGTCGGTTCAGAAAAACCAACCCCGACCCTGCATACCATTTTCGCAATGACGCTGAAAAGCTTGTGGTTTCTCATCCTGCGAGTTCGCGTGAATCAGTTGGTGAGCGCTTGTTATGTCCAATGGATTTTACCGTCTTCCTACTTTTGAAAGAATAAGCCAAAATTATCCTGCATTATTAGTGGAGAAGACAGTGATATCTTCATTAGACTATTTGTCAACGCTATATGTATCTAATTCTAACATTTTTCTTGTGTCAAAATTGGATATATATAAACTGAAGAACGAAGAGAAAGAAGAAAATTTGAAGCAAGTTTTCAAGAGAAAGCCACTAAATTAGAATCCACACCTGAAAATAATAATGAGTACTGGACTAATTTTAAAAAGCTGTAAACCAGGGCTATCAAAGCGCCTGCACTGCGTGCTCTCAAGAACCTGCAAACCATTTCCTTAAGAGCGATGATTGCACTTTATCTTGCTGAAAAGTGAATCTTGTTGGATTTGTAATGCTTGTAGTATGAGCACGTAATACAGGCGATTTAACATCCCTGCTGTGAACAGATAACAGATTGGTTTGTTCACTGGCTGAGAAGAAGCTACCTACTGAAAGATCCACTGGAAGGAATTGTGAACGGGAAAAGAAGTTCGGAGCAGAAATAATTATCAGATGTTACACAATATAAGATATTTGAAACGTATGTGGAGACTAAGAAGAAGGCATAAAATATGGAAGATTGAATAATGCTAGATTTGCAGTGAAGGATCTGTCGTTGGGACGAACACTGTCAGTGAAGTAATACGGTTTTACTGCTACATGCACAGTATTTGCGATCAGTAGACTGTCTTTTTCTACTCTATCTAGGCTATCTAATTTCAATTTTTTTCTAGATACGTCAGTATTTTCTTCATATATCCGTTCTTGTGAACCCTCATGTTTGTTTTTCCATCTCTTACGTATTTTATATTCCCCTCTTTGCAATCTATAGTTGGTTAGTCAAGTAGAACAGGTATTTGTAACTACTCCGACGAGTAGGCTACCCTTCTTACCTCTTATTTTCTCACCTGAATAGGGAGATAGAACCAATCATCGAAAAGTTGTGAATTCCTTTAAATTTAAGGAGTGAAAAAATGTGAATTTACAACTTTTCTTTACCACCCACCATTGTTTCGTCCCTCTAGAACCAAAGCTATTTGCTGAGGCCTCGCAGTGCGCGCTTCGCACAAATCCGGCCGCGCGATTCGGTCCGAGACGACGCTGCGAGGGCTCTCTGCGAACCTCCGCAGATTGCGCACTTCGCAGCCATAGAAACCACTCACTATCTCTCATGTAGTCCAGATTTGTGCGAGGCGGGCCTCGCACCTCGCACGTCGCATGCGTCGGTTCAGAAAAACCAAGGCTTAAATTAATGTATTATGACGGCTGATCAATATTTTCGTCCTTACATTATACTTTTCCATATTAAGCAGTTTAAATATATCAATATTCTTGTTGCTTAATTTACTTGAAGAATCACTTCAGATATGAATGCTATCCAACTTAATATTTAATTCCTAGATACTTATTCTTTTGCTTTTTAACACTTGTTCTTTTGAAGTATAGTATGCCTTCAGGTGATGAAAAATGTAATTTCCAAAAATGTAATTCAATTTCTAATAGAGACTAATCAACATTTTAATATTTTGTATTCCTACTTTTTTTTGTATTATATTTCATTTTAAAGAGAGAAGCACAATAAAAGTTAATTCTTAAAACAAAATTCAGTCACACTGTCCGATTTTCTAGTGTAGAAAGTAGTAGATAATAATATATATCACTTTGCAATGTTAATTCGTTACAACAGGAATAAAAAAATAAAATGCTGTTGGATCGTTTATCTTAAGATTTTAAAGGAAATATACCCCTTTCATAATCCCTAGTACCTAAAAATGTATTGTAGTATGTAACCTACTGCTAGTATGCGAGCTTTTCCCTTAAATCAATGTAAAATTTTGTTAGTAGCCTATTTTAAACATCATCGAGTCAGTTCGTTCTGGATGGTATACGAAGCGCGTTAAAAAGGGCTTACGTCAGAAATTGGTAGTTTTGAGTTACGAGTACGATCGCCATGCGGATATAAAAAAAATGTAATATTAGTAGTATTTATTTATTTAACCTGGCAGAGATAAGGCCGTCAGGCCTTCTATGCCCCTCTACCAGGGGATTACAACTACATTATGAAGAATAAAATTACAATTAATATTAAATATAAAATTACAATTACAATAAAAATCAAAGTACGAAAAGATTACCTGATTAATGAAAGCTAGACAATTTATCATAGAAGTTAAGAACAAAGAATATTTTTTGTATTTATTGAATTACAAATTAAACCTAGAATAACAAAATTGTATAGTGATGAAATTACTGGGTATTGAAATATTTTGTGCTAGATTAAGAGAACTATTTACAAGAAACCATGTCTGAATTACTGACCAAGTGCCTAATAAGTGAAAGCATAAGAAATCTATATCAAAATAGAATTAACACATATCTCCAAGATCATACCACAAGTGATAACATAGAAGAAGAGTGGCAAAACATAAAGAAAATAATAACAAAGGCAGCAAGTGAATCTTTGGGACACAGGAAAAAGTATAGAAAGAGAAAAGGATTAAAGATTTGGACAGAAGAAATAGAAAGTTGTATAAAAGATAAACAGAAAAAGTATGAAACATATTTAAACAGTCCCACAGAAGACAATCGGGAAGAATATAAAAAAGCCAGGAATGTAGCAAAGACAATTATAAAGAAAGCACACACAGAGTCTTGGGAAAGGTTTATTGGATGCATTGAACATGATTTGCATGGTAGGCAGTCATTAGCCTACAAAGTAATAAAAACACTCAATAAGAATGAAAGAGAAAATATACAAATAAATGCTATTGATAAACAATCTTGGATAGAACACTACAAAAAATTGTGGTATAACGAGGAAGAATCAGGATCAACAGATAACTACGCTTGCAAAGAAGTGGACAGTCTCACCATAGAAGAATTATTGGAAGCTTTAAAACGATCAAAAAATCGGAAAGCAACTGGTCTTAATGGTATAAATACAGAATTACTAAAATATGCAGGAATATTATTTCATCTCCGCCTTCTTCATCTGTACAACATGTGTTGGAAACTCGGACAAATCCCAAAAGAATGGTACCAGGCGAAAGTCATCTCACTTTACAAGAAAGGCGACAGAACAAATCCGAATAATTACAGAGGGATAAGCCTGCTAGATACCACTTACAAGATATATGCAAGAATGCTAAATGAAAGACTAAAGAAAATAGCCGACCACTTGATATCAGAAGAACAAGTAGGATTCAGGAAAGGAAGATCTTGCATGGATGCAGTTTTCACACTCAAAAGAATAATAGAAGAAAGAAGAGAGTTTAATTGTGAAACACATTTAGCCTTCATAGATCTGGAAAAGGCCTTCGATAATATAGATAGAGAACTACTATGGAATATACTTATAAGAAGGGGATACCCGAAACACCTTGTGGAAGCAATTAAATCTCTCTATAAAGAAACCAGCATATGCTTAGTGATAGGAGGAAACTTGACAGAAGCGATTCCCACTAATAAAGGAGTAAGACAGGGCTGTAGTATCTCGCCGACACTTTTTAATATTTACATTGACGACATGTTTAGAACATGGAAATCTTATGTTACTCCAGGAATATATTTAAAGAACAACACTTTCTTGAACTCCCTTTTATATGCTGATGATAAAGTAATTATCCAAGACAGTGAGGATAAATTACAGAAATCAATTTATGTTTTAAATAAAATAACAAAAGAATATAATTTTAAAACTGCAGCTCAAAAAACCAAAACAATGGCATTTAAAGGAAAATACCCAATAAGGATAAAAATAGTAATCGATGAAATAATTATAGAACAGGTTAAATATTTTAAGTACCTAGGATGCTACATTTCATATGAAAGAGATATAGACCTGGATAAAAAACTTAATAACTTTCGAAATGTCTGTGGAACAATCCATAGATCTTTAAAAAACAAAACAAGAAAAGATACACGGATAAAATTTTTCAATACAATCGCAGTACCTATGCTAACTTATGGAAGTGAAGCCAGAATAATGACAGAAAAAGATAAATCAAAAGTCCAGGTAGCAGAAATGAAATTTATGAGAAGTACACTAGGATGTACAATACAAGATAAAAAGAAGAACATAGATATACGGAAGAAATTAGAGGTGGAACCATGGCTGGAGAAATTAAAGAGAAATAACAGAAGGTGGTGTGAACATCTACAAAGGATGCCGAACTACAGACTGCCAGCTTTAGCAATGGGATATAAACCAAAAGGAAGACGAGATGTAGGAAGACCAAGAGCGAAATGGGCGCCGGAACAGGTTCAACATGAACCTAATCCTTGAAGTGAAGAAGAAGAAGAAGAAGAAGTGCCTAATAAGTTTGAATTAAATTTTATTTCGACAGTCCCTGATGCTAGCAGATAGCGAATTCCAGAGTCTTGGCAGGGCTATTGTGAAAGAGGATGAATATGAGAAGGTGTGACGGAATGGTATTGTTAGTCCTACTGCTATAGATGGTATAAAGTGCATATGAATATCTTGTTCCATAATGATGTAGAATTTCAGATTCTCACCCATCACAATGATGTTGGTCCGCATTCCAAATGTGCTTTCGTTCTACTGAAAACTTGTTTTTTATGATATGATCTTTTATTTTAAGATAAGTTTTATTTACAAAATTAAACAAAATGGATATGTACTCGAATGAGAGTAACTGTGTTTCTAGTCCAGTTCATCGATAATATATCATTTTATTCTAAGAGAAATATTGAAGTATTACCACAGTATTAAAAATAGAAAGGCGAATACTAAATTTTTTACATGTTGACATTCCTCAAGAAATATTATTTTATAAGGAGGGCTGTCTGTCTGACATCAATAGTCTTACTTTTAAAAAGAAATAAATCATGCATACGCACCATTCAAGAATTGTACTTATGCCATGCATTATGACAAGGGATCTGATATCCCCACTCTAACGGAAGCGTACCAAGCCGACCTCCATACGTATTGCGTTGCCTGACTTTGCATCTCATTTCCGAGGCTTGCCAACCTTGTCATTTTGAATCTGATACTAGAGGAACATTTTTGGTGCTGTCGAGACACACAGAATTAAAATCGAATAAACATGAATAATAAAACTTGTCATTCGCTGAAAGATAAGTAGGTATTCTTTCGTTTCACTCTCTGCTTTTTCCTTCATTTTCCTTCTTCGATATATTATAGTAGTTAACATGCTTGCCAAAGAATCCGAAATTAGCGGTATTACTCAACCAAGGCCAGTGGAGTCCTGCAGTCTGGAGTCGTGGCGCTACTGCTCCATAGTTCGTAATACCGCATCGCGATAGTTCACATTACGCCCGCGGCTCCACTCGCCTTGGTCGAGTAACAATTATTTTTTAAAAGCGACAAAACCACTTGGCGGTGCTCACGGCCCGCTTGCAGAGAGAGCTGTTAGTGCAAGCCTGATCTATATTGTCTTCTCTGTCGGTCCTAAGTTCACTTTCAGTACTGATAACTCTTGGATTAATGCTCCTTCGATTTTTATTAGTCATTACTGATAGGTCAATTGGCTAGGTCTCCTAAATTTGACCACTCACCCTGCCTGTAGTTTTCCCGTAGTGTCCCTAAGGCGTTAGTCACAAATGTCTGGCACTGCCTCTGAACGTACATTAATTGCAAGTCATATACATAGTGTGTTCAACCTCAATTGAAGACCTCCCCGGAAAAAGGATGTAACATCAAATTCTTCAGACTTGTAATGTAGGTGGAAAAGGTAATTTTAAAGCATTTATTTATAGCAATGGCTGAATATACTTGTATACTTGTATCCTTGTTTAATCAAATGGTTGTGTTAGTGAATGTAGGCCTAATGAATATGCCCCTGAAATTATTTTTCTTCTTCCTGAAACATAAATTACAATTTTGTTGGTTACATCCTTATTCCTACGAGGTCAAACTAAGTAATGTAAATTAATCTATCAAAATTAACGAACTATTAATTGAAAAGGCATTTAAATCGCTGCATTACAAAAGTGGAAGTGGTAATTGATATGATATGATACATTTATTTGTCATTCAACTTTACAATTCACAGTTATGATGGACCTTCACATTTCTGTTTTTCGATCCACCATCCCTTTAATACATACACTTTTCTATTAATGTATTCTTTGCCGAGAATTTCCTGATTACTTTCTAATGTTCTGTTATGACTGAATTGCTATAGGTATGTCCTTCCCACTCTATCCTCTTCTATTCTCTCCCTCCTACCTAGACTGTCTCCCTTCCATTTCTCGCTCACCTATTAAATATTGCATCTTCCTTCCTTAATAATTTGCGTTATTTATTTATTTTCTTCTCTACCCTCAAATCCTACCTTCTCTTAATCATTGTTTTCCCGCTATTTTCTCCTCATTACTTGCTGACTTTTCCGTTTACTCTATTTTACAACACTTACATCACTTTTTTTTTCTATCCTCTGTTTATTTACATATTTATCTCTTTCTTTTCGCTTCACTCCTAAATTTCCTATTTTATTATCTTTTTCCATATATTTATTTCTATCATACTACACCTGATACTACTCCCAACCCATAACATTGAAAAACACGAAATAGCTCATTCATTTAATTACACTTGCAATTTCTCTCTCATTCCACTTCACATTTGTTCAGATTTTTTTTTTTCACTTTAATTCTCTTGTATTCATTGTTTGGTAGTATATCTTATTACACTCTTACCCTATCTTCTTACACTTAACATGTATTCTCTGTTCCATTTCTTACACTATTTCCACCCCTAACTTTCTTGCACTCACTTTTTAGCACTCTTCTTCTTCGCTAGTAACCTCTCCAAAGCCCTATCTATTCTGTCCTCACAATCACTAATATCTGGTAGCTTCATTCCTTCACTCGTTCTTCTCATGTCTTCTCTTGCATTTCCTCCATTAGTCTTGTCTAAGTGGAAGTGGTAATTATACTTAATGTCGTTCTTAACAGTCCATTCAATTCACTTGCCTCCTCTTCCGAAATATTACAAGAAATTACTTCCTCCCCAGATCCCTATAGACACACTATTTTCTAACTGCGTATTTTATGAGAACCAAAAAAAGAAAAAAAAAAGTATTGAACATCAAACATCTACAAGTATGTACGAAAATTGATGTCATCACTAACGAAACCACATTAGTGGTTTACAAAACTTTTGACTTCGTTAATATAACGGAATCATTAATTCACATTATCAACTGAAATGATAATTGGGAATAAGGTGAGTTACAGAATATGTAATGATTTTATTTACAGTACAAATAAGAAATAAATATTCAAAACTTAATTTAAAGCTTATCTATTAATGAAATGCGATATTAACTTTTTAACTGTTAACAATTAATAATTTTTAATAATGAGGTTATATTTTAATTCGCTTGAAATTGTTTTTAAAGTTTCTGAACATATCGTTCATTATATTTTTTGGAAGAGATGACATAGTTTATTGCCAAAGGTAACGTTACCAAACAAAGAATAGTACAAAACTGATACAAGCTAGGGGAGTTGATTGGTGATATTTATATAAAAATGAGAGAAAATAAGTTTCTTCTTTTTCGGGCAAGTACTTAATAACCAAGGATGATATAACAGTCTACATAAAAAATAGCAATAAAAATAAAAAATTAAAGTAATTTTAAATGTTACATATTTTTTAAGATTTATCAGTGTCAATATCTTTAATATTAAGATTTAAAACCTTACAAAAATAAACGGAATTGGAGTGTTAATACAAAATTAAATCTTTGTCTTAGAATCCATCCATATATTTTCATTAGTAACCTTGTCAAATGACTGCAAGGTGAACTTTTTCGAAGTCTGTTGGTTTCCTTTGCCATTTTTATGGCCTTATAATCATATCATAAACTGTTTTCCACTTTTATTATCATTATTGAATATAGAATCTCAGCTTGTTAAACATTATGTTTTTTATTCATAATTTAATTGCGAGTTCATAATATACTAATTTTGAAATCATTTTGAAATTCATTAAATATTTCCTTCCACTTTAATCTATATTAAACCTGATCCAGTTTTCCATACTTCACTTCTCTTAGCACTAAGACGATTAAATTATATTATCTCATTTTCCCGGCCACCCACTTGCCTTCGTAGTGCTTAACTGGAAAACATTTTAACGTTATGTAGAAAGAAAACATCACTTGAGCTGCGTTAATAATTAAATTACATGTATAATCTTTATCGAAAATAGATGTAAATCTGTCACTTGCGTTTTCTTTATTCAAAGTTAAGCACATACTGCATTCGCACACAACTGAAGTTGAATACATTCGTGAGGATCGTGTCATGGCATGACTGCAAATATTGTATATTCCAGTCGCAACATTAAATATGCAACCTGTAAGGAGTTCCAACATGTTATACAGTTTCCTCTACTACACGGCATAAATACAAACTATTAATAATAATTTGTCACAGTCGAAGCAACATAAATATTTAAAACTCTGTTTTACATATAAATGTAAAACAATGCAAATATCACGAAGTAGTAAGATCTCATTACATTATTTATTAATTTATAAAAATTAGTTTCTAACATAAATCGTAATTACTGCTTGCCCTAAAAATTTTAGAAACTTCCAGGAATTGAAAAAATTGCACCTCCCATCGAAAAATAAACAACAGTTGGAATAACCACAAGCGCAATATTTGTTGGTGTTATAGAATAGCTTTGTCTTATTTAATATATATATATATATATATATATATATATATATATATACATACATACACTGTACATATATAATGAATCTAAATTCGCGTGCATCCTGTAAGTCAGTAAGATACAGAACACAAAATCACGTCTTCTACTCATACATAAAAACAACAGCTACAGTATACAATCTCAGGTAAATAGAAGGTTAAGTGCAATACACACTTATATATAACAAAATGTAAAAAAGTATATTCCATATATTTCTACTCACAGACCGATGACCTTTCACATTTTTGGAGCCTTAGATGTTGCTTCAAATTCCATAGTCGGATGTGGACCGCTGTTTTCTCAGTCACTGGAGTTCTGTAATTAGAGTGAATTTGTTCAGGAATTATTATTTACATGTTGCATTTGTATTGTAGTTACAATGCTTTCCAGTTCATAAACTTCGAGACTTTTCAATGATGTCATTTTCACACGAGCTCCACAAATTTTGTATTTCGAAGATGTGGATGTGTATCGAATACTGAAAGACAATATGGTATTATGACTAATACAATACAGAAGACATATTTGTTTGTGGATATTTAAATAATAAATAATCACTATAAAAATCACTTTAGCATTGCTATCACCAACAATATTTTCCGCTCAACTAGGCCTGCTTACATAAATAAAAAACATTTGATTTCTACACAAGAAGACATAACTTACATTTCTAATGTCATTATTTTTAATGTGTAATGAAAGTAACCTGCTATAACATTTAGATTTACTACATTAACTTCGGTTCAGTTTAAACGAATTTCAACAAAATGTTGGTCATCTCTAAAAATATTATAAATTTATCGAAAAGTTATTTCAAGATCCATGCTAGTAAATAGACTATTTAAAAAAAACTCAGAAGAGAACAGATATATAAGTCAAGTCAGAATTTTTAACACAGTGAAATTCATCAAAATGATTTGGTAATATTCGTTATAAGTAAGTTTAGACGTTGTAATACACAGGTATGATAAGTTAAAGTTTCTGGAAATAATTCTTTCGAGTAACATCTGTCTAACATAGGCCTATTTGCCTCTCTTTCTGCTGTTTTTCTCCTCTGTTTGTATTTTTACTGTAGTTTTTTGTTTCTAGAGAGATTTTTTCGAAGTAACGCGTAATTGCAATTAAAATTTAACCAGGGCATTTTTGACAAAAACTTCAGATACGTCGAACCTTGCACTTGGAAAGTAATATGTTTATAGAAAAAATATTATTGCCACTACTTTGTAAGTTATGACGTCATTGAGAACATAAATAACTAACACCCCATAGATTTTTTTTAATATCATCTGAACGAGCATATTTTTATGCAATACAGCATTATTTTGTTTTATACAGAAGTATTCCTTGTGTTATGAAAGCAGTTTGTTTTTGTTTATTTATGCATACTTCAACATATGTGGTCATATCGCATGTTTAGGATCTTTGGGTACATCAGTACGCCGTTTTTACTTTTGTTGAGTTTCTGTTTCTATTGCGTACTATAGATGGCTTGTGTTCATGTAACTCAGGGATCGGCAAAAATGTCATTGTAATCACTAGCAATAGTGACGTCGCAGGGGCAGCGCAGTAAACTGTCTTTGCTTCACCCCCTCCCTTCCATCCTACTCCCCTACAACTCCAGTACACAAGCATCTATCAGTGGCGAGTTACCTGCTTAGATTTAGATTGCTTCTTTCTAAACACCTTCAACGTCTGTTCGGAAAAGTATTGTTGTGCACATGGTGACAATGTAGACGCCTCTTATGTTCTAAAATTCTAATAGACACTTATAAATCAAACTTCGAGCGATATTACGACACATGTCATAATGATTATCACGATATCACAGGTAAGCGTGATCATATCTAATGTAATTGTAAACGGAAATGTGTGTAATAGAAAATAAGGATGAAAATAATTTTCTTTTCGTGGGGCTGGACGGAGCGAAGCAATTAAAACATAAAAAAATGAAATTCAAATAATAGTTCCGATACTAAAATATTGTGAAACAAGATATGAGTCAAAGGGAACTCCATGAAAGTTATGTTATTGCTTTGTTAATCGCAAAATCATTGGAATGCTGTAATGAGTTTCGATTATTGGTATCTTTGGGTCACTGCATGTTGGTAATTACTGTTATGGTAATTATGGCATATTGGTACCTAGTTCGGTCGTTATAATCCTCAAAATAAAATGAAATGTAAGGAATTGTCACCATTAAGTGTAAGTACATAATGTCTAGTTACCTGTATATCTGCAAGCTGTCGAGGATTAAGCCAGTCTGCTTCGTTTTTGATTCTGTTCACCTGCCGTTTTAAGGTATTTTTGTCAGGCAACATCATGATAACTTCCTCATCCGTGACCTGTGATACATCATGAAGAACAATTTAGCTTGGAGATTCATTCACTTGGTCTTCGACAGGTTGTTTTATAGCACTCTACGAAAATCGGCTTTCACACCGACAAGATGACTGTGTTCGTCAGTACCATCTTTTGAAATCTCCAAGTTCATAAGATCACTTCCAGTTGTGCATCTCGCTGTACAAGCTTCTCTGTCCTCACACTTCCAGTACCGATAGGTTCTCTGCTTGTTATAGTTGTGAAAATGGTAGGAAAATGCTTTCAGGACCAGCATAAGCTTATATTTACTGGAGTAAATTATTTCACTCGTCATAATAAGTATACTTGATTTTCCTTCTACTCAGAAATTTTGATGCAATTTGCAAATAGTTTTTTTTCGTTGCTAGGAAATGATTTTACTTCTATTCAGATATTTTATTTTATTTTGCAAATTGTTTCTTCCGTTGCTAGGAAATGTAATTTAAATTAAATTTACTTCATAAACAATGACCAAGTTACATGACTGAAACAAAACAATGACAAAAAACATAAAGTGACCCAAGTGATCGAAGCGCTGTATCAAAAAATCGTGGTACGTAAATGGTCTTTTACCGAAAATGCTGTACCAAAAATGAAAAGTGATCCAAAAAGATGGACAAAAACAGCGTGAAACGTAAAGAATAGTTTTCATGTGTATTTACATATTCAGCAATAAGTTTAAATATTGATTAATTTCTTTTAGTTGGTTATTTAACGACGCTGTATCAACTACGAGGTTATTTAGCGTGGATGAGATTGGTGATAGCGAGAGAGTATTTGGCGAGATGAGGCCGAGGATTCGCCATAGATTACCTGGAATTCACTTTACGGTTGGGGAAAACTTCGGAAAAACCCAACCAGGTAATCAGCCCAAGCGGGAAACCCGCGCCGGAGCGTAACTTCAGACCGGCAGGCAAGCGCCTTAACCGACTGAGCCGTGCCGGTGGCTAATATTGATTAAAGAATCTATAGTACATTTCATGTTGTGAGAATACAGTGTCAAAATGACGCAAACAGTAAGTTACAGGTAGTCCACAACCAGGAAATTGGGAAGGAAAATGTTTGCATAGGGACGGAATTCAGCTAGAACCCTTGATATCTCTGGACGGAACTCAACCATGCTCTAAATATTTTCTGGACGTAACTTCACCTCAAAACTGACAGCGGGACGGAATTCGAATAGCCCCAATTCCACTTCTCTTCCTAAAGAAGCCATGCTAAAACTTTTAATGTCTTCGAACCTCGAATTCAATAGCAAGCATGAAAACATTAGAATGCCTAAGAGAACCAGTTAACAGTAATTTTACGATTACCTTTCATTAAGCCTCCCTGTGGATTATCACCTTGATGAGGTAGGGAGGTTTAGTACCAATGAACCAGACGATTAAAACCGGGAAGCTTAGGCTTGCGGTTAGATAAGAGGTGAGGGAACTAAGAATAATCCACAACGTGGGAGCAACGGACCAATCTGGAAAGCTGCAAACACGGAAGACCACAACGGCAGATATGGCGTGGAGATGGGAACATCGAAACGGCGAAAATGGCGGAAGTGGCAACCCAATCTCTGGGGATGAAATAAGAGACCCAGCTCAGGGAAACAAGAGTGAAGACCTCAACGGCAGAAGGCGCAAGAGGCAACCCTCCCTGCGGGGTTAATACACAAGGAAGCAGGTCCATAGGCTTTGAGGAGGCAGCCCCTCCAAAGGACTAACCCTGCAGAACGTTAGTACCGTACTCAGGGGACATTTAAAAATACTTACAAGCTCCAAAGAGATAGCCGGACTGACCTACGGATGACGACAAAAGCAAGCCATAAGGACAAATGTTTTGGAATTCAAGATCAAATTAAAGTAGCAACCTGGAACGTTAGAGGAATACACCACAAAGAAACCGAACTGGAAAGAGAACTAAAAGAAAGAGAAATAGACATAGCAGTGATAACAGAAACGAAAAAGAAACAAAAAGGAAGCCAAGACCTAAATAACTATACAATGTTTTATAGTGGGGTTGAAATAACTGAAAGAGCTCAAGCAGGAGTAGCAATATTAGTAAGCACAAAATTAAGAAACACAATAACAACATATGAATGGGTAAACCAGAGAATAATGAAAATAAGATGCAAAATACCAAAAGGAAATCTTACACTAATAGGAATCTATGCACCAGAAGAGGGCAGAAAGCAAGATACAATAGAATTCTATCAGCAACTACAAAAAGTAATAGATCAAACAAATAAAAATGATTATCGAATCATAGCAGGTGATGTAAATGCTCGTATTGGGAAAACACCAATCACAAATGTAACAGGAAATAATGGAGAAGAAACATTAAATAATAATGGAAAAACGCTACTAAATTTCGCATGCTTTAATCAACTGAGAATAACTAATAACTACTTCAAACATAAAGAAATTCATAAATATACGAGAAGTGAGAGAGGATCATGCTCAATAATAGATTACATTATGGTTAACCAAAAAATGAAAAACCTGGTTAGGGACACAAGAGTCTTTAGAGGAAGTGACATTCACAGCGATCATTTTCTACTGATTAGCAAAATAAATATACAAAAGAAATGGTGTAGAAATTGGAATAAAGAATCAAAAACGAAAGAAGAGGAAAAACAAGAAATCTATAAAATAAAGTTACTAGAAGAAGAATCGATACAAGACCTATATAAAAGAAGGTTAAGAGATTATACAAACGCAGAAGAGCCAAAAGAGGAAATTGAAGAAGAATGGCAATGTATTAGAGGACTCTTACATAAAACAGCAAAAGAAGTTTTAGGGACAAAGAAAGTAGGAGGGAGGAAAAAAGGCTTAAAAAAATGGGATCCCGAAATTCAGAAATTAGTGAGTGATAAAAAAGAGGTTTATCTGAAATATCTTAATAACAAGAATGATCAGAATAAAATAGAATATAATAGAGCAAGAGCATTAGTAAAAAGATATACTAGGAAACTAAATAGAGAACATTGGGAAAACTACATAGCAGAAATGGAACACAATTTACATGGAAGACAGGACAAAGTATATAAATTCATAAGAAGCCTTAATTCCCAAGAAAAAAATAAAACAAATCTGATAATTATACAAGATATAGAATTAGAAAACTATTATAAGAAATTATGGACTGATAAAGAAAATGAAGAAGAAACTATAGGAAAAAACAAACAGTACATAGAAGTAGATGACTTAGAAATGCAAGAGATGTTAGAAGCACTAAAGAAAAGTAGGAATAATAAAGCATGTGGAATAGACAATATAAATATAGAATTATTAAAATGTGCCCCGAGAAATTTTCAAGAAAGGCTATTAAATTTTTATAACAAATGTTGGAAACAAAAGACTACGCCAGAAGAATGGAAAATAGGGAAGATAATATCGATATTTAAAAAAGGAGATAAAACAAACCCAGAAAATTATAGGGGAATAAGCTTACTATGTACAACATATAAAGTATACGCAAAAATAATAAGCCAAAGACTATCAAATATAGTCGACATAATAATATCAGAAGAGCAGACAGGTTTTAGGAAAGGGAGAAGCTGCATAGATAACGTTTTTACATTAAAGCAAATAATTGAGAAAAGAAGGGAATTCAATTTAGAAACTCATATCCTTTTCATAGTTTATTAGAAGGCTTTTGACAAAGTGCCTAGACCAAAATTGTGGAATATATTAAATGAAAAGGGAATCCCATTACATTTGATAGAAGTAATTAAAGATATGTACGGAAAAACAAAAATAAAAATAAACCAAAGAGAACCTATAAGAATAACAGGAGGAGTTAGACAAGGTTGTCCATTATCAACCACTCTTTTTAATATATATCTAGACGACATGATAAGATCATGGAAACAAATAACAACAGGAGGAATTAATTTAGGAAATATGATAATAAAAACGTTAGCCTTTGCAGATGATCAGATTTTAATTGCAAAAACAGAGGACGAAATGCAGAGAATGGTATATAAATTAAACGAAATATAAAAAAAATACAACATGGAAATATCATCAGGAAAAACAAAGGCAATGGCTTTCAAGGGCTCTTATCCAGTTCGGACAAAGATAATTTTAGAAAATAAAGCAATAGAACAAGTCTCAAAATTCAATCTCCTAGGTTGCGAAATATCATACACAACAGAAACAGATATAAATAACAAGTTAAACAAGTTTAACTATATAACAGGGACACTAAAAAGAACCTTGAAAAATAAAGCCAGAAAAGACTCTCTAATGAAATTGTATAAGACGATGGCAGTTCCTACAATTACTTATGGATCCGAAACATGGACAATGACGGCACAACATATAGCTAGAATACAAGCTGCTGAAATGAAATTCCTCAGGCCAATAGCAGGATATCAAAGAACAGACAAAAAACACAATACAGAAATAAGACATCAACTAAAAGTAGAGGAACTAAATACAACAATAGTGAAATATAGAACAAATTGGGAAAACCACCTAACAAGGATGACGAACAATAGAATACCAAAAGCAGCATACAATTACTCACCACGAGGAAAAAGGAACTTAGGAAGACCTAAGAAAAGATGGAGGCAGCAACAATTTGGAGCCGGAACAGGCTAATGAAAGGCCTAAACCGTGACGTAGAAGAAGAAGAAGACCTTTCATTAAGCTATTTTGTTAAGCTCGAGGAAATAAAACTAGCATCCAAGTTATCAATTAAATTTGTCAGTAGTTCAATCCAAGGCAAAATCGCCTTCTATAGCCATTCTTAGAAAGGAATTGTGTTCTGTTTGAGGATGAAGATGTAGAGGTCTTCCGCACTTCGTTACCACAGGCAGATGACATCATTGTAATACTAGCATAACTTATGTAGAGATTCAAATCTTATGACATGTGAACCTTGACTGTTGAAACAATGCGAAGTCAACGCCCATAGTTTTGTTTGTGTACAATTGTGACCACTGTGTTACGCGTGGCGTTCGGCAGAGTCCTCCACTGATGCCTCTCGTCTCGACCTCAATTGCGTCTTCATCATAAGAATGGCCATAAAGCACTGGACTTCATTTCACAACATTTACTCCTGATTAAAATGTTAGTAGGTTAAGTATGTGTGCACATCAAGACTTCTCAATTCCATCCTTTCTCTTTCAGGGAGTCCCCAAGCTCCATGTTTATGTGAAAAGTCTGCACTAAACTCCAGCGCTCAATCCATCAAAGGGTCTTCTTGGATAAACCGTTAAGAGAACGAACATACGACGGATTTCCCCAATGGAGATCCGAATTCAACTCTCGCGAATACAATTTGAATTTAAAATAGACATCAACATCATCATCATCATCATCATCATCATCATCATCTTTGCAAGATCGAGGCCGACGGCTTGTTTTTTTTTTTTTAGTGGGCTATTTTACAATGTTGTATCAACATCTCAGGTTATTTAGTACCTGAATGAAATGAAGGTGATAATGCTGGTGAAATGAGTCCGGTGTCCAGCACCGATAGTTACCTAGCAGTTGCTCATATTGGGTTGAGGGAAAACCTCCGGAAAAACCCTCAACCAAGTAACTTTCCCCAACCGGGATTCGAACCCGGGCCACCTGGTTTCGCGGCGAGATGCGCTAATAGTTACTCCACAAGTATGGACCGCTTGTTTCCTGCCTACTCATTATAAGAAGGTTGCTCCTTGATCATGTGTGCAGTACGGCGTAACACTAAAGACAGCATAGGACATAAGATAAGAAACATAATATGTACTGCTTCTATGAAAGAGAACTGTCTGTTCTTCACTACCGGGAATCGAACTCGGGTCCACTAAATTTACAGCATCAAATCCTACAAAGCTTGAGTCGCACATTTGTCGGTTATTTAGCGACTACTAGGTTGTTTAGCATCGATGGAACTGGTGATGGTATTTGCAGATGTGAGCCAAGGATACCGACATATCCTTCATAATTCGGAAAACCTCGGAAAATACCCAAGCGGGAATTGAACCCACTCCCGAGCACAACTCTGGATCAACAGGCAAACGCGCCTGCCTCCTGAGCTACGTCGGTGGCTCCACATATGTTAATTCGTATTTAAAATCATTCAACACAATATTGGTATTATGTTTTTGTAAATAAAATCATTGAAATAAGTCATTAGCTCTATTTAGCCCAAAAAGAATGAAGAGCTTCGTATTCTCGATAGTTGAGAATTATTAGCAGCAAGAAAAAAATTATCTGTCCTAACGATAAACATTTGCACATAGAGGCTGCATCATTATGGACAAATAACGGGTTAGGTATACAGACTTATTCCACCATGGCCCAAGATAATGTTCGTTACGACATTTGTCTCGGTTTGTCCAGTCTCTTTTCTACATTTCAATCGCTACTGATATGTCAATTTTGGGAATATTATTTCCCCATTCATCGTGAGTGTTGGATGCATACATAATATATTTTAGTAGGAATGTATGTCTTCCATTCTATTTCCTGTTTGCAATTCTCCTATTATTATACTGTTTACTTGGTGTGTGGTCTATCTTCTCACCAGTGATAAGAATCTCATCTGCATGGCTCGGACACTCATTTTTTCTTAAACTGAATTTTTATTGACACACATCGGTGTTACTGAAATGATATTGTAACCTATAATTTTAAGTTTATACAGAGTGTAAGAGGTAAAAGTGTCATTATTTTAACTAAGGATTATCCATATCATAAGGAAGAAAAAATGTCCTTACAATTTGTTTCTATTTGCAATATTTAACTAATTATTAAAGTTTACAATATTAGACGTTTCGCTCGATAGGGAGGAGTGAGTTTATAACTACACAGTACCGGTACTGCTCAAGCGGGTAAAGACATACCATTACAAAACAAATGCTCTGTTCTAATGCAGGAGCGGACCATGATAAATAATACTGTTGTTTACATAAAACGAGCAGCAAATACAAACATTCAATCTCATTAATAGAACATTATGGTAAATTTACATTTTATGTAACAATATTGCTCCATTTTTGTCGTATGTCTAAAAAATAAACAATAGTGGGTTTCTGCACAAAATCACACGAACCTTTTTCTAATGCAAAATTTTAATCTCTCCCGCTTCCATAAAGCAGTATCATTTTTACAAATTTCTAGTTGTGTGATTTTCGAAACGGGGTAAAGATCGTTGAGAAACTGCTACAAAAGTTCGCCGATTAGGTAATCTTCTTTGAGGAAAACGTTGACGGTACATCCTTCTTGTCTCACTTGAATTACAACGACTTTCTTCATAAATTAATAATATATGATATTCCTAAACTGTAAATTACATTGTAAGTTGTTTATTGAATACCCTGTACTGAACTCTCATCCGCGCGGCAGTATAGCTATGGACAGGGAGCTTGAACTCAGCTGGACGTACTTATGTCTGTGCAGAGTACTGCCTGCTGAACACGTTGCCACGTCTCTCATGCCAGAATATTAACAAATTTAAGCATGCAGTTTTATTAAATTTCACGAAAACGTAATAGAACACATATTTATTTAAACTAATATTAACTTTTTGCTAGATATACCTACTGATGTAATTGCTTTCGTAATTTTACTAACGATGTAAGCAGTATACCGCAAATAAAATAAAAAAGAAACATTTCTTCTGGGAAAACTATGTTGTATTGCCATTTTTTGATCGTGTAGACCGTCCCCGACGACTGTGAAAAGGACGGCACTTACATCCTTTATACCCTGTATGTATTGGTATGTGTTTTAGAAAATTATACTTCGTTCATCCAAAAGTTGGTGTATAATATTGTTAAACTTTATAATTTGTAACAGATCCCTAACAAAGATAAACTCTTAAAGAAAAATTTTCATTCGGATCAAAAGTTATTTTATCAATTTAACAATATTTAGTCCACTGCTGTGGAGTAATGGTTAACATATAGTGAAACGAGCGGGTCTCGTCTCAAATTCTGGTTGGAACAAGTTACCTGTGGGGTTTTATCCGAGGTTTCACCTCCCAATCAATTGAAGCAGAATTTCTGGGTAACTTTCGGCGTTGGACCACGGACTCATTTCGCTTTTGTTAATTTATATTCCGTCTATCATCATTCAATAGTTTCAAGTCGACCGAAGATGCAGCAGGTGTAATACAGTGAAATTGGGTACAGATGGCATCTGTCTGACGAAATTGCACAAGACCCAGGGGACGAAGAGGCAATCATAGTGGACTGCGTCGGACCTGGGTGATGTGTAGCTGAATCGACAGATGGCACCAAATAGAGGAACAGGATACCTACAGTAATGCTATTTTTAAACATATTCCCCACCAGAACTGAGACATTTGTCATACCAGGGATCAACAGAGAGGTGCACAAAGCGACACAAGGATACAATATTGATCCCATGGTATGACACATGTCTCAATTCCAGTGGGGAATATGTTGAAAAATAGCGCAACAATTGCTGTATCTGTTTCAATAAATATTTCCATGAAAATGTGTTTTTTTTTGTAGACGGCCCCAGGGAAAATCACTTTCTGGACGGCCTCGTAATCGCGGTGGAGTGGCCAAAATTTGTATAAGCGCTTGTTTTGACATTATTAACATAGTGGAAGAAAAAAATTAACTTTTTTATATGCTCTCATGAGAATGTTTGCTTGCAAGTTTAAAATTGATGTATGTAAATAATTATAAGAACGGAAATGCTGATCCGAATACAGAAATGTGAAGGGCCAGCGTGACTAAACCGTTGAGTGACAATAAATCACATCATATCATATCATATCATATCATATCATATCATATCATATCATATCATATCATATCATATCATATCATATCATATCATATATCATATATCATATATCATATCATATCATATCATATCATATCATATCATATCATATCATATCATATCATATCATATATCTATCACATATCATATCATGTCATATCACATCATATTGTCTCTTGAGGAATTTCAGGAAATTAAACACAGTAGGCTTAGTATCGCAAGGCTGGTGTCGTATTGCGGTCTTCTGGGTTGTTTTGCAGATTATAGGGTGCACACCGGGCTTTTTGTGCCTAAGTGCCATACCTTTAATTCAGAATAAGAAGAAGAAGAAGAAGAAGAAGAAGAAAAAGAAGAAAAAGAAGAACTCGAAGTCCTCCGCCTTGCATCTGTGGATAGGACATGCGTTCCCCATCCAAACGGTGCGCGGTTCGATTCCGAATGTGGGCAATGAAAGAGATTTATCTTTAGTCCAAGAGATTGAGTGTTTATCCCTTGACATGTGCTGTCCTGTGTTATCTCAGCGATGACTCTGTGCCATGCTGACCAAACAACTAGGGAGGCCCGCAATATGCCCCTATCTAGTAGGCTTATTGGTCGCTCCCCTACACTGCATTGGACTATAAGTCAATAGTAAAGGAGGAGGTGAAACAAACGAAGAAGAAGACGAAGAAGACGAAGAAGAAGAAGAGTAACTCAAAGATGAAATTCACTACAGTCGGTAGTACGTTGATAGCAGAGTTTAAGGTTTGAAGTGGGCTAGGAATGGCCTGCAAATTTTACTGGAACTCATGTTATTCAGAATCTGGACACTTTTAAGGCTTACAGTAAATCTACAACACAGGAAAATTTTTTATTCGTTCCGAACGAAGTCATGGAAAGAAATTCCAGTACCCCTAAAAATATATCGCCCTCCTTCGGATTTCAGTTCATGGGCCTGGAACTAATATTGGGTACGGTAATATTGTTAACCATTACTTTTAGAACCTGAATCCCTCGAAGTATACGTTTATCAAGTGTTGACAATTTTAGTAGAATTGGTAATAAGACTCAAGATACCAAAATTTCTACATTGATCACAGGTATAAATACACAGACACAACTTTAGAAATATGGACATCTTCGTAGCGAAAATTTGTTTCAGTCTTTTGATGTATCTCTTAATCGTTACTGTACTTTCTCCTTCAGTACCATGTTTATAAAAATGCTGGCCTTTTATCTTTACGATTCTCATTCGAGTAGGCTTATTTCTTTATAAAAACAGCAATTCAACCACGGCTTGACTTTCTCTCTAGGAACTAACTAATTATCTTGTTCACAACGGTTAGGTTCTTCTCTCAAGTAGCGTATCAATACACGGATTCATTCTTCTGAATACTACACAAGACCTTCGTAATGAGTTCTGAAAGGGATTTTGTATTTAAAAACAGTTTTCGATTTAGTTTCTCTGACTTTTCAGAACTAATTATAGAGTCTCACCGTAAGATCTCTGACTGAACAATTGAAAAGTCCACACCTGTGGAGTAACGTTAGCGCGTCTGGCTACGAAACCAGGTGGCCCGGGTTCGATTCCCGGTCGGGGCAAGTTACCTGGTTGAGGTTTTTTTTCGGGATTTTCCCTCAACCCAATATGAGCAAATGCTGGGTAACTTTCGATGCTGGAGCCCGGACTCATTTCACCGGCATTATCACCTTCATCTGATTCAGACGCTTAATAACCTAACATGTTGATAAAGCGTCGTAAAATACCCTACTTAAAAAAAAAGCAATTGAAAAAGTGTCACCTAGTTTGTTGGGTCCATGATGCTTGTTTGGACTAACCAATCAATATGTCTTACGACTCATTCAGGCCTGGGGCGATAGGATCCATAGGGTAGAATCTAACACTATGCCTGAAAAGTGGAACAAATTAAACCTAATTTCAACACAGTAACTTTACCATCCCTAAAATTTAAATCCGAAAATTTCAGATACATAAATGTTTTGTTTTCAAAAACTGAATTATAAGAATTTTAGTTTATTTGTATTGAAGTTACACGATCCAACAACTGTATATCTTAATAAGATACGCCGTTCTTCTTATTCTGTATAAGGTTACCAAATTTCGGAGAGATCATTATCACGTAACAATTTACCAGAATTTCTGTAGTTTGAAATAATAATAATAATAATAATAATAATAATAATAATAATAATAATAATAATAATAATAATAATAATAATAATAATAATAATACAGTCGAACTTCTATATCTCGACCTACTAGATTGTTTCAATATCTCGATGAATATTTATCTTCCCAGTAGGAAATACATTTTCTTTAACTTGATTTTAAGATGGAAATGAAAGTTATGTGCAAAGTGTAAGTAAAATTGAATGAATATGAAGGAATATCATTGCTTTAATATTAGCATTGTGCATTAGTATTTTCCTTCCTTTGAAAGTGTCCTTCTCCAGGAATCAATCGATTAGTACTAATCCTACCCCTCCCAATCACTACAAACAGGTCGAGGGTTCAGAATGACAAGGTTCTATCTAGTGTTTAGTCAATTTTACAGGAGAGCATTTTTTAAATTTGGTTGTTAATAAAATCAATGCAGATAAGAACCTTTTCAAACTAACTTTATCGCGAACATTGAGATATCAACATATAACTTACATGGTAGATAGCTGTGAAGTAGCAGAATTCAATGCAACAAAAATGTCAATTATGCTAAAAATGTCAGATAGAACCTTGTCATTCTGAGCCCGCGAGGTATCTACCGTAACACATAGCACAATGAGCACCACTGCGAGGAATAATGACGTGTCTTTAACATTATTCTTCTCAATCTATCAGCGTATTCCGAATCTCACCGGTCCGGTGGAATCAATGACGTCACGTTGCAACGAAAATAAGGAACAAAACTGCTGGAAGAATCGATGCTGTCATGGCGACAGTGTAAGTGGTTATCTGTGCTACGCTAGCAAAATTTTGCGAAATTTTCTTACTGCCATCTCGTTCAAAGAAAAGAGATCATAAACTACTTATTTCTTGAACCGGTAGTAATAACTGGTCCGTTGACATGTTCGCTCGTAAGCCATTAACATATTGTTTTTACGTTGTGCTCATTACAAACAATGCAGCAGAACTAAAGCAGAACACACCGCCATGACACAACAGTGCACGATGTCATTCGTCTGCTAATTCCCGCCCTATACAAGAACCAATCAGATTCACTGATGGCGGCTGATAGAGACTGCCACCACCTCTGAAGTTGATGGCACCGGTGCGACACCGGTGGAGCATCAATGACGTCATCGGTGGAATTCGGAACACCGTGATGCCATCGGATTGCTCACCGGTGAGATTCGGAATACGCTCTTTGTTATGAATTGCTAAAATCATTGTCCTGAGAAACAAAGAAAGCGTCTATGGACAACGTAGACTTCTCTTTGTTGAAAGTCAAGCGGTATGGGTTTCCCTAAGTGAATTTACAGTCTTAGGAAAACGTTTTGTAGCACAGATATTTTATAAGTCCCAGAAAGGAGGCAGTGTGCATGATCAGACATACAACGAAACAAAACTAATTTCATTACGTCAACTAGTTGCTCTCTTGTGATCAAGTCGCTCGTCCTCTGACCATGCGCACTGCCTCCTTTCTGGGACTTATAAAATATCTGTGCGACAAAACTTTCTTCTAAGGTTGTACAGTAACTAAAATGTTTAGAACCTTAAGTAGACTCACCAAAAGCAAACATTTTTGGTTAATTCAGTCTTATTTTTTATATCTCGAATTTTCGATAACTCGAAGCATTACTAGCTTCTGGAAGCACATCGAGATATCGAAGTTCGACTGTAATAATAATAATAATAATAATAATAATAATAATAATAATAATAATAATAATAATAATATTTTAATAGGTTATTTTTACAACGCTATATTAACATCTTAGGTTGTTTAGCGCCTAAATGAGGTGAAAGTGGTAATGCCGGTGAAATGAGTCCGGGGTCCAGCACCGAAAGTTATCCAGCATTTGCTCATATTGGGTTGAGGGAAACCCCCGGAAAAAAACCTCAACCAGGTAACTTGGCCCGACCGGGAATCGAACCCGGGCCACCTGGCTTCGCGGCCAGACGCACTAACCGTTACTCCACAGGTGTGGACAAATAATAATAATAATAATAATAATAATAATAATAATAATAATAATAGAACATTAAAGAAAAGGAAATTCGTCATACCAATTTATAAACGAAAAGTATGAATGCGTTAGTAATGGATTCATTCTTTCCCTCGGACACCAGAGTCAAAACTAAGCAGAAGAACTGTAAACTGTAGCTCGTCCTTCGTTCGGAGAAGTGCCTAAATATGGACTCGCAATTGAAGTCAGAGAGGATAGTGAGAGAGTCCAGTTAGCGTGGTCACAGGTTAAACCGTAGCCAATGTGCTACGGTAATTATCTCTGTTGTGTAATGTTTTGTCCGAGAGGAACGGGTTTCACAACCTGGCTTCGAAACGCTCATTCATTCCGACGCGTCTGCAGTGATGAAACTCGCCAAGATGCACATGAATCTCACGTTAACTCAAACCGGACATCAAAATCAAATGTGCAGATGCATTCCATACACATGCGCAATCCTTCAGCTTAATAATTTAACTCTACAATGTGTAGCCCTATCACTTGCAGCGCGAAATATTAATTGATAGATATCTATTCGTAGGGAGTCTGGTGACAAAAAATCGGTCACAAAAGTGATTAGTATTTTGTCATAATTTTCACGTATAGTGAAAATGTTTCTGAACAATTCGGTTCTTTTATCATACCACAAATGATATCTCATTTATTGTTCCCTGTTGGTAATAATTAAGCAGCATGTCTCGAAACATCGATACCAAACAACTGAAGATTTGAAGCAAGCCTATTATGAGGCATTCAGGGAAATCGCACCGCCTTTGCTGAGGAAAATTTCACATAGGACATGGGGCACATCATTTTGTGCCGCGATAATGATGGTGTCCATACTGATGTTATGGATCACTAAACAAGCTGGAACGTAAAGTATCAACCATTGTCACACATCTGGTATGACATGTTGAAAATGGATGCACGTCAACATACAAACAAGGGAGAGGGGTGACAAGACTTTCGGACTTTGCTGTACACTCGTTAAACAGAAAAGAAGATTTCCGAAGGAGAGTAGGCTATGAGTTATTAAATTGTCGTTTTCTGCTTGCAGACCGCAATTACTGGTACGAGTCTGCTCGCACCGCCATTCGACGTCGACTGCAGGGCGCTGCCCTCCCGGAACCAGAGTTGTTCGCGAAGAATGTGATTCTCTTCGTGGGTGACGGCCTAGGTATGGCTACTCTTACAGCGGCACGCATTCTCAAGGGACAGCGCAGGGACCAGTCGGGAGAGGAGGAACAACTCGCCTGGGACCAGTTTCCTGCCGTAGCTCTAGCTAGGGTAAGTGATTCGTCACATTTATTTGTACATTAGTAATAAATATCTTTTAAAGGCTTTAAGTTAACTTTAAACTAATATCCTTCAAAGCTATAAATAAAGATTAAATTTCTTTAAGCCACTCCACTAGGTTCCACTCAACGTCAATGTGAACAGAACGATAATTCCAATCCCCAAATCTTACTGGATGCTGGCAATTCGGAAGGCGGTAGTCTGCTAGCGTTTGCGTCGAGAGAGACAGATAGAGCAAGGCAGCGTACAACCACAGTCTAGTATATACAGTCACGAAGCTCAATACGTAGGAAATTGCATCCATAGATAGTTGCTAACCACTAGGATCGCTACTATCGTCTCATCACAGACAATGCGAAATAGTACCGGCACAGTCTATTGTTCCTAGTACCGTCAACAACTCAAGCTTCGTGACTGTATGTACTAGACCTTGGTACAACATTGCCACATCGTACTTCACGCGCACGTGCAATACAAATAGCGCAGGAGAGAAATTAAATTATCAAAAGACAATAATGACCTTAGCTGTTGATTACTGTAAGCATGACACCAAACAAAAACTCTTTCCTTCACTAACAATGTTCTTTGCACGGTTCTAAATCCCACACCACATGCTTCTGCAATCGTCTCTTGCGCGTTGGCAACGTTGCAGCCAGCATCAAGATGGCCGGCAGCGTTCTGCTCGTCAACGTTTTTAAAATAATTATACACCTTAAATACTATTTTCCGTGGCTGTCTGTGCAATACTTATCTTTTACAGTCCCTTCTTCCATTTATTTATCTTACACACACAGTAAGTTAATGTTAGTTTTACTTATCCGATGTATTGAAACACTCACACGTGAACAAACGAACTCGGAAAGTGCTTGTTATACACTGAATCCGATTGGTTCTACTGTACAAGCTTGTGACGTCACATACCAGAAATGCTACGGCGCATATAGCAGCTGATCGCCTTCCAAAATGCCGTCTAGTCTTGTGTCCTAACATCGAGCTTTTCGACAAAAACAGGGGTAGCATTGTGAACTGTTTCCGCGATTCTAATGGAACGTTAATAAAAAATAAAAGCAGAGTTTGGAAGAGCCGACTCCATTGAAAAGCGTAAATCAGCCACTTAAAAAAAATTAATTATTTCAGCTCACTTTCCATTAATATTCGTCGTAATTTAATACTGTTGTTGAAGGCTGGCCCATATGTCGCAGATGTAACAAATAGTGAGAAACCGTTAATCACCCACTACCAGGATCGTTCAGTCTCTGAAGGAAATTTTTTTAAATGTTTTTCACTTAAGACACTACAAAGTGGGCGCAAAGTCCCGTTACTGCCTATAAATATCTCAAATATATATATAATTCCGGTCATAATGTAGACATACATCCACTTTACACAACGGTGAGTCCTAAGTGTCCAAAGCAGTGATGTCAACGAGAGCGCAAGCGTGCCTCATCGCCCGTGTGCGCCGTTCAGAGCACGTACGGCACGCAGGTACAAGTCACTGATGAACTCAAGAGATGTCACAAGACATCGAGGAAGAAGTCGTACAGTAAGTTTCAGGCTGACTGGACTCTTGACTTCTTATGTAGTGAAGGAGGAGATAACGTTCTTTGTCTGATATGTGGAAAGCATTTAGTTAGAAAGAGAAGCTATGTGAAACTCCTGAAATTATTAATTGATGTACATAATGATGTATTGAAATTTTGTGGTTTTGACATTAAATGGCAATAAATATATGTTTAGATGTACTGTAGAGGTTCTTCCTCACTGCATTGCATTTAAGTTTACAGAATAAAGTACAAAAAGAGAATTATGCTAATAGCGTAGACTCGTTACGAATTCTGTCTAAAAATTGTCAAGATATGTCGTCCATAGACTTTCAGTTTGACAATGTTCCTTATCATTGTGATGTCCTTTGGTTAAGCCGAGGAAGAATTCTCGCAAGGTTTTTTTAATTGTGTGAACAGAGCCAATTTGGAAGTTCGCTTTGCCGGGTAATATATCCCAGGGTACGAATATTTTCGGCGCAAATTATTTCTATATTTGGCAGTAAGCACGTATGTGAGCAATTTTTCTCACTTATTGTTTTCTCACAAAACAAAGACTAATATCAAGATTATCTGATGATAATAAGCGTGCTATGCTACGTGATGTAGCAGGAAACATAATTTCGCCGTACATAAGAAGTTGGTGTCGGAAAAAAAAAACAGAAAAAACACTTCTGTATTAGACGAGAAGTTAGGAATTTAAATTTGTTTCTATAAATGTGATGTTCGTATGATAAGTACATTATTAAGTATGTAACAGTTACATAGCAATACATTACGTAGGTCTCATTATCTAAAACCGCTAAGATAAAGAAATTATACTATGTTTATTATTTATCCCAGGCCTATTATTTCAATTTTCCATATGCACAATGTCCTGTAATTTCTTTTACTTTTGTATTCGTAAGTTTAAAACAGGAAAACAGTATTTTTAAACTAGTTGGATTATTAGATAATTTTATAAAAATTAATTATATTGTAGCTATTATCTGAAACTATATAAGTTAAGGAGAAGCTATGCTTATTATTTATTGTAGCTTACTATTTTATAATTCATTGCATTTATTAGAGAGGTACACTCTACAAAACATGTTCTGATTTCTTGTTGTGTTGTATGAATGTAACACATTATCTATTATTTAAAAACAGTTTAATTCATCTTGCAGTGACAAGCCAATAGAGTTCACGTTGTTCACCCCTTCTTATACTCTGCTGCTGCCTGCAGAATAGATTCATTGCTACCAGTGAGCGCTTGATCGCACGCAGAACCGTCTACGTGCTCTTATCTTGACATCGCTGATCCACAGGATTAGTATGTCCCCCATCATTCTCCTCACACAAAATAATGCGTCGCGTCGTCAGGTTCGGTATGCCATTCGCCTCAGCACTGCTGGTGTAATCTGTTTGAAAGCGCGTGGCAATGCGTCCTTCAATTCATCAATGGTGTCGTACCGTTCCTGTGTAACAACGCTCTTGATAAAATCCCACAGTGCATTGTCACAGGTTGTGAGGTCAGGACTGCGAGGTGGCCAGTCGAGAGGAACTAATAAGATGGGTGACCCACGGTCAATCCAACGTTGTAGAAACACCTCATTGAGATACTCGCGAACGGAAGTGACATAATGGGCTAGCTTTTCCGAAGGCTGGACCCGGAACGAATCCATATACTTAAGCTTACAGCGGACCGTTTTGCGCCCTATATGAGATTTATTTCTCGAAATCCAACGGATAAGCATTGGATGATATTCTTGAACCCGACGCTGACAGGCGGTCCAACTTAGCCTGTGTACTTTTCCATAAATCATAAAAATAAATAAAAAATGTACAGTGTAGGCCTACATACACCTTATTGTAACATTTTTAGAATTGCATGAGATGTACGAACTTTCGTGGAATAGGCCTATGTATAGCACGGGAAATACTTCAATAATAATAAAAATTAAAATTAAACATAAAAAAATCTTAATCCGTGGCGCTACAGCCCGTGAAGGATCTAGACCGAGGGAATTATTTGAGAAACTTGTTACGAAACTTAAACAAGTGTCCATAACATTAAGTAGTTCTCAAAAAGGTAAAAAGAAATTAAAAACAGTGTACCTCCAAACATACAACATTCAGCGCGCGTTGTTTACGTGTGGAACATTGTCTCAAGTTTAGGATCTCCGTGTGATCACAAATATGGTATCAAGTTCAGAGTCTTCAAGCACTTGATTCCTGTAAACTATCCCCGTGTGAATCAGGTATAAGAGTTTTAAATTGCACTTTCTCTATCTCTAATTTAATGTAACAAGTTTCTAAAGTTGTGTCTACATATGTAACTTCATTTTCAAGTGAAAAAATGAGTGAACAAAATTCACTAATTCCAAAACAAGGGATATACTATTAGTTATTAATGGAGAAAAATTCACTTTTCGGTTCTACGCGCCGAGCTCTCTGAACACTGAGCTAAGCCGAGGCTCGATCCATAGCGCCGGTAACCATAACAGACCAAAAATTAATCTTTACGAAGGGATACACATCAACGAAAGAAAAATAAATTTCAACTTCTCCTGTTGGAATCGAACCCAGGTCAGATAGATTTCTAATCGGAAAAGCTATCATAATTTAATCATCGCTGAAGATTAAATTTCAACTAGGATAGAAGAAAAACTTCAGTCGTGTTATGTAGTGTATGTTTTTACATTAATTAAACTTACGAATTGTAGTAGGAAACTTGCTCAAATATAGGCTATTACAAGCATGATAATAAATTAATGATACTTGAAAACTTTATATTCATAAACCCGTTTTGTCATAACACAACTCGGTTAAGAGATAAATATTTAGAAATGGGATTGTCCTACTTACCATTGCTTGTTCACCAACTGCATTTCACATTCACACTTGAGCCCGACGCACAGGTGATCACAAAAAATCCGCTACGACTGGCCTTGACTAGTGATCGTAACTGGAGAGGTCACTGTAGTATCTGTGCGTGTACCGAAAGTCGTCGTCGTCTTCTTCTTCTTCTTCTTTCTTTTATTTTACGACGCTTCTGACATCTACGGCCTTCCCGCGTCTATAAACAGTGGAGTATGTTCTCGTAGCAGAAGAACAGCAGTACAGTGTATAAAATTCTGATAGGTATATTTTCCACTTCTCATTACTTGATAGATGTCACCACTGCTTAAGAAACTTTATTTATATTTTGATTATGATCTTTACTCCTCAATATGTGATTAATTAAATGTTTTATAATCTTGTTTGGAAGATGAAGTAAAAATACCATTGATACCGGAAGTTGAATATTTCTTGTTATGAGGTTATGAAAGAATTTATCATTAATATGTTTATTTAATGGACATCCTATTATAACATAGTCTAAGTCACCATATGCGTGGCAGACACAGTACAGATTCTCTCTCCTGCCAAAGTTGTATAATAATACAGGTGTTATGAATGTTTTTGTACGTTATTGTATGAGTAGAGTTGTTATTCTTTTGTCATATTGTCTACTGTGTAACCATGGTTTGCGTAAAATAGAAGGTTGAATTTGATGATAAAAATTCGTCACTCTGTTATTTTCCCATTCTTGTGTCCGTAATTCGTTTATATGCTCTTTATATTGGTGTAAAAAGTCTGTAATAGGTAAGACTATATTACTTATCGCTAGAAGATCGTCTTGAGCGGTAGATTTCGCCATACTGTCAGCAATTTTATTGCCTTGCATAATTATTCCTATGAGCTGGGACCCATGCAATGTGAATATTTGCTTTGTCTAACTTAGAAAATAGGTGCCTAATATTGGCAATGTAGGTACCAGTTTTCATTGACATGCAATTTTGGTTTTATTAAAGTCTGTTTAGCACTAAGAGAGTCGGAACAAATGACCACGTTATTTAATTGTTTGTTTATAATTTCAAGAAGAGCCTGTCTTATGGCAAATGTTTCAGCAGTGAAGAATTTCATCAGCCAAGATTACTATAAAAAAGACTGTAGACTGTATTTGTAATAAAGTGAATTTGTCTGAACTGTGACTAAATTGAGCTAGGCTTCCAGGTTTATTTAGCTTCCTGTAAAGCTGGTTTGAATAGTGTTAAAGGGAAAAATTGTTCCGGGACCAGATATGAAACCCGGGACCTTTGGCTAAGCGCGTCAACGTTCTACCACAGAGTATCCAGGAACGAACACAATTTTGGTCCAAGGGAAGAACTGGACCGAGGTTGTGTATCGTTCCTGGATAGCTCAGTGGTAGAGCGTGGTGTGACTAAACTGTCATATATATATATAGTTACTTAATGAACAATATGTTCGGCCAATTTATAATGGATACTTTTTAGTAGGTTATTTTACGATGCTTTATCAACATCTTAGGTTATTTAGCATCTGAATGAGATGACGGTGATAATGCCGGTGAAATGAGTCCGGGGTCCAGCATCGATAGTTACCCAGCATTTGCTCATATTGGGTTGAGGGAAAACCCCGGAAAAAATCTCAATCAGGTAACTTGCCCCGACCGGGAATCGAACCCGGGTCACCTGGTTTCGCTGCCAGACGCGCTAACCGTTACTCCACAGGTGTGGACTATAATGGCTATTACTGCTATTTCCAATTAATAAGTTATTTTTATATAAATACATCAATGAAGTTGATGTTCAGTAAATTTAGAATATATTTTAGATTTTGTCTCATTTCTTGTCAATGGACAATGTTTAAAATATTGATTGGTATTGTTAGCTGCATACTCTGAAATTCTGCACCAACTGTTACTCTTTGTTGCAAAGTAATGTGTCTCCTGTAAAATTATTATCAGGTAGTCCACGAACGTACGTATATTGAAAACGATATTTTTCCCAAATAGGTGCGCACTTAAATGTTCCATGTTACAAACTGTGGGTTGACACCACCTCCTTGGAGAAAATACTGAGAAGGTCCATTAGACTCTCTTATAATCCAGAATTCTATACAATGGCTGTTAGGAAAATGTACTCCTTTCCCCCCTCTCTTGACTCATTAACAATGAGATACAGTGAAACCACTTCTTTTAAACTAATAGGCCTATCAGTTTTATAAAAATTAATTTTATTCATTTATAGTGACCTTCCCAAGAGCAGGCCTTTCGCTGCAAACCCAGCTTTCTCCAATCTTTTTTATTTTTTGCCTTCTTCTTTGTCTCTGCATATGATCCATATATATCTTAACATCGTCTATCTTCTTAACTTCTTCTGCCCCGAACCCTTCTCCCGTTCACCATTTCTTCCAGTGCATCCTTGAGTAGGCAGTTTCTTCTCAGCCAGTGATCAAACCAATTCCTTTTCCTCTTAAACTAAGAAGTGATAAACTAAATGGAGAACTCTGGTTCGATATCCGGCGTAGGCAATGAAAGAAATTTGTCTTTAGTCTAACTTATGAGATTGGATGGTTGTCAGTTATTCTGTAATTGTCCTGTGATGTCTCTGCGGTGGCCCTGCGTTGTGCCAATCCCACATCCAGGGAGTATAGCAATGTGTAAATGTCTAGTGTTGATTCAGAGACACCTACACCGCAGTGGTCTGTAAGTCGGTACTACAGAGGTGAAAGAAAGAAAGAAAGAAAGAAAGAAAGAAAGAAAGAAAGAAAGAAAGAAAGAAAGAAAGAAAGAAAGAAAGAAAGAAAGAAAGAAAGAAAGAAAGAAAGAAAAGGAAGGTAAGACAAAAGGTGAAAAAAGAATGAAACATTAAATGATAAATTGATTTATATTGAGGAAAGTCACAAAAAGTCCTTATAATATAAACCTTCCCATTCTTTACGAGAGCGGAATTTTAGCCACTCCACTGACTGAATTGTTAGGTTTAATTCGTTCTCAATATCGTAAATGATTGTTACGAACCAACATCAAGCATTATGGTATGCATCGACTATTGGAATAAAAATTTACAATTTCCCCTCAGTCTAATTCAAAATTCACTTACTACTTTCTTACAGTTAAATGAAAGAAATGCAAAAGTAAATAGAAAAAACAAAATAAAAATTTGGGGGCACAGGGCAAAAATTCTGTGAAAAAAAAAATCATACATTCTTTAGGCAAGCATTTGTTCGCTTCCAATTGACTTAGATCATTCATTTTTTTATCAAATTGATCCCTAAACAGTGAAGGATGTTGTAATCTAGAATGAACTTAATAGCATTTCTCACTTATTTTTATGTAACTTTTTCTAACATGTAATAAAGTTATTTTATTTTTTATTTATAGAGAGGCAATGCTATTGCTTTGAAGTAAATTAGTTGGTTTTAGAATACAACATAGCTCTATGTCTGAGCTTCAATTTGGTGTTTGAATTAAGTCGATAGCTCAATTCTAAGCATACTTTTTACTTGCTCAAAGGCTAAAAAATGTTGAAAAAATTGAAATAGGGTAAAAATGAAGTTAAAGTTTAAATTCAACCTAGGTAACAAATAACTTACTTTTATGCTCCTAAAACCCTCCTGCAACATAGGTGAGGCACTTCTTGTTCTTGAGGTCAACTTTCTTCTTTTTCACAGCCCTCCTGTGCCGTCTTCGCTGCTGTTGCTCAGGAGTGCACTGCATATTGGCCTTCAGGGTTCAGGTCTAGTCTGCAGCTTTCACACCAGCCATTGTGCTTTTTCATAGGGTGATGCCCACCTTCCGGAATATGCCCAATTCAACTTCGTTGCCACAATTGAAGGGGCAGATAGCATCCATGACCCCAAGTTTCAGGGTTGTACGACCTACATACGTTTCTTTGGGGAACGTCTTCAAATCAAACCATTGAAAGACTCGTTTGCATTCTGAGTCTTGGCATGCAAACACCTGCTCAGCATACTGGTGTCTGTAAGTCTTTCGTAAACAGATTTAACCCACTTCTTGGCGCAAGGAGCTGCGCTTGGAGTATGAAAAATTAAATTTCGTCCATCAATAGTGGAAAAACCTAAACATGTTATACTTATTTACTTACAAATGACTTTTAAGGAACCAGCAAGTTCATTGCCGCCACATAAGCCCGCCGTCGGTCCCTATCCTGAGCAAGATTCATCCACTCTCTATCATCATATCCCACCTCCCTCAAATCCATTTTAATATTATCCTCCCATCTACGTCTCGGCCTCCCTAAAGGTCTTTTTCCCTCCGGTCTTCCAACTAACACTCTATATGCATTTCTGGATTCGCCCATATGTAGCCTACTACATGCCCTGCCCATCCCAAACGTCTGGATTTAATATTCCTAATTATGTCAGGTGAAGAATACAATGCGTGCAGTTCTGCGTTGTGTAACTTTCTCCATTCTCCTGTAACTTCATCCCTCTTAGCTCCAAAAATTTTCCTAAGAACCTTATTCTCAAACACCCTTAATCTATGTTCCTCTCTCAAAGTGAGAGTCCAAGTTTCACAACCATAAAGAACAACCGGTAATATAACCGTTTTATAAATTCTAACTTTCAGATTTTTTGACAGCAGATTAGATGACAAAAGCTTCTCAACCGAATAATAACAGGCATTTCCCATATATATTTTGCGTTTAATTTCCTCCCGAGTGCCATATATATTTGTTACTGTTGCTCCAAGATATTTGAATTTTTCAACCTCTTCGAAGGATAAATCTCCAATTTTTATGTTTCCATTCCGTACAATATTCTGGACACGAGAAAATCATATAGGCCTACTTTGTCTTTTCGGGATTTACTTCCAAACCAATCGCTTTACCTAAAAACTAGAAAAATCAGGCTATAATATGAGACAAATAATAAAACTTTAATTTTTTTAAGAAAAATTATCATTCTAGGGGTCGACGCATACCTTAAACATTAAAAATAACGGGAATTCCTGACCATATGGTTAGCTTGCTGCAATATGCTAGAAACATTAACAAGAGAAACTAAAATGAGGCTTTACGAGAGAGAAATAAATCTCAAATTCCCTGCTTGAAATCAAACCCATGTCTACTGAAATCGAAGCTAGAAATTTCGCCGTTCATTCATCGTCAAGTATAGACTTGCATGTGTACACGTTTTCTCTCACAAAACTTTCAACTTACCTGATCCCGACGCTCCATATGCCCAGTATGCTCCGCAGAAATAAATATTACAGCACTTTTCGTGTTAGCTAAATTAAATGTAGGAAGAAGAGACGCAGGTGCAGGTAACTTGTATCTATTTCACTAAAGATAGACGATGAAAGAAATTTGAAACTTTTTTGAAATACATTGTGTGTCAGACTGCTCCAGTCTGAATTATAGATGAACTCGTCTTTTTAAGCTTTTAAACTTTGTTTCCTGGTAAGCGCTGTAACTAAGGAACATGGAGAAATTGTTAACATGTTTTGTTGAGATAAACAATGTCTCGTTTTTACTCCATATAAATGCAATGAAGTGAACGTTCAATAAACGCAGGACAATGCGAACTTATTAATTTATTATTACTGGAATCCTGACTTACTAAAGCAAAATCCATGTTACGAATAACATTTTGAAATACATACAGTATATACTACAAAGTAGTTTTCTTTTAATACTATGATTTGATCGATTATTTACTGTGTATTGTTCGTCATGTATGTGTTTCATATAGACATAATATTATTTTATATTCTATACTTTCCTATTTTTGCAAGAAAATGTATAGCCTACTTTTATTTTTATCCTTATTGAAGCCATTAACAATGAAAAAAGAGGATGACTTTTTGTTGTAACGGCTGCTAATAGAAAAGTAGTGTTAATTTTATTAGTAATTGATATTATGTGAATATTGTAAGAATAATTCTTTCAGTTCTTATAATTCGTTTGCATTAATAACGTATTGGTATTGAGATGTAGGAAGAATATTAATTCCACTGTATACAATATTAATCAGCGGCAGACACAGAAGTTTCACCAAGAAAAGCCTTAGGGCCCATTTACAATGAAAATATTAACATCAACGCAAGTACATAAACGTATGACATGAACATAAGATGCGCCTTACCATTCACAATGCGAACAGAACGCTAACGTCAAAACAAAACAGTTGAAAGGTCTGGAAAATAAAAAATAATTGATGCTTCGACGTTGAATAACGATGTAGCAGTACACTTTATGTTCCTACAAACTGTATTAGTGTGTGTGCCGTGTACTACATTTGGTGCTCTAAATATTAATTTATTTCACAGTTGAAAGGAAAGAAAATATCTTACAGAATATTATACAGAGACATCATTTTATTTTTACTTCAATATTTATTGTAGGTACCAGAGTTTTTTAATGTACTTCCCTCCCATCCCTTCTACGAGCAAACTTGCACCCGTCCTCCACACAGAACCAAGGCCGTGTATGCAGTCAAAGTCGTCTTACGGTCACAGTATACAGTACTGAGTGAGTGAGTGAGTGAGTGAGTGAGTGAGTGAGTGAGTGAGTGAGTGAGTGAGTGAGTGAGTGAGTATAGTACGTTCCAGAAATATGGTCGTATTTTCCAGTGAATAAAGTGCATTCATTATTTAATCATTTTCTCACAGGTAGCCTACTGTGTCCGTTTGGTTACGTCGCATTCTGGTTTCCCCCACCCGTTTCTACTGGCCCCTCTGTAAAGGCTAATACTGAGCTGTCTTAGCTCTTTTCTGAAAACATTTGCTTTAGGAATTGGACGTTTACCTAATATTACAAAATGTTTAAAATAATATAAATAAATTTCCCGTTAAGTAAGTAACTTCCACTTGACTCCCTTCCCCCTTTCTACGACCTGCGACATAACCACTTGGACGGACAGTAGATGGAATTTCTGGGTAAATTTATCTGTGCGGATCGGGCAGAAGTGAAGATTGAATTTACAGGATGTAAGGTAGTCTCTTATAGAGTAGGTACAGAATTACTTCAACAGGCGCAGGATTATGACCCAACATGTCGACTGATTTGACTGCTTTGCATTTTTTCTTTTATGGTTACTGTAAAATAGTTGTGTTTGCTAAACATCCTACAACAATGTAAGAATTAAAGAATTACATTCAAGAGACAATACATTACATTTCAGAAGCTGTACTTAAAAACGTTTTCGATAATATGCACAAAATAACTGAAGCCTGTATCGAAATGAACGTCCATCATTTTTAACAATTTGTTTAAGATATCCAGATTTTGATTATTTTTCAATTTAAATGTACTTTCCACATTGTATGCTAATGTGCTGTGGGCAGTGTACTATATATTGCATAATGTATTTTGATTAAATAAAATTCTAACGAAAATTATCAAACTCAAAATCGTAATAGTTCCTAGTTTACGTAAATGGATGCACTACTTTTCTTTCCTTCCGCATCTACTAAAGTGATTTGTTTGTGTTTTACAGTAGTGTCATCAAACTCCTGTCGTGGAAAGGGGTAACAAACGGTGTTTCCGGTTGTCGGCCGTTAATCCAAAGGTATAGCCAGGTTAATATCAGAAATGTTAGTAAAAATAAAATGATGTCCCTGTATAACCTACAGTTTAATTTTCACATAACGCGGAAAGATACTTTACCGGTACTAAAACTATTAGCAACCGAAGTAGCGGAAGCGCACTTGCCTGTTGATCCGGAGTTGCGTTCGGACATGGGTTCGGTTCCCGCTTGGGCTGATTACCTAATTTTTTTTTCGAGATTTTCCCAAACCATGAGGCGAATGTCGGGTAATCTATGACGAATTCTCGATCTCCTCTCACCAAACACCATCTCACTGCCACCAATTTCATCGACGCTAAATAATCTACTAGTTCATACAGCGTTGTTAAATAAACAAGTAAAAAATAATATTATAAATAATACCTATCGTCAGATTTCATTTCATAAGCTATTTATTTCCATAAATTTTATTTTTACAAATTATCTTTTTATGATTTTTGTTTTTATCATAAAGACAACGATGACTTTGAAACAAAATGATGAATTCACCAACATTTTGGTGGGTCCTTTTTTGTTCCTGTGCAATTTTTTTATTTATTTATTTTTTTTCGCGAATAACGTCAACGCGAACATGAAAGCTTGGAGTTCGCAAACTCTCGCGTTAGCGTCTAACGTTAATGTTTATGTAAGTCATTGTGAATGGATCCATAAAGTAGCCTGACTGCAAGCTTTTGTGTTCACGTTGCGTTTGCGTTTACTTTTCATTGTGAATGGATTCTTATTCTCTATTTCAATATTCATTATAATAACTTCAACATCATTCATAGAATACGGTGAGACGTGTTGTATGACGCACAATGGCATCAGTCGGACAGGAGAGGGCTGGAAGGACACTTTATTGGAATTCAACCGGAACCTTAAGACGCACAGATGACACCACACAACTGACAAGCAAACATTCTCATGGGGGAGATAAAAAAGTTATTATTTTTTTTCCTTCTACCATGTTAATAATGTCAAAACAAGTGATCATACAAATTTTGGCCACTCCAGCGCAATTACGAGGACCTGGGGCCGTTTACAGAAAAAACACAATTTCGTTGGGAAAAAAAATATTGGAACAGATACAGCAGTTGAGCTATTTTTCAACATATTCCTCACCGAAATTGAGACATTTGTCATACCATGGGATCGACAGAGAGGGCAGACGGTTGTCACACACTTGTTCCGATCCCAGGCGGCAGAATTCTATGACACAGAGATATAAACGTTGATCCCGTGGCATGATAGATGTCTCGATTTCGATGTGGAATATGTTGAAAAATAGCTCGACAATTGCTGTATCTGTTCCAATAAATCTTTCCATGAAATTGTGTTTTCTTTCTGTAAACGGCCCCAGGGAAATTTATTTTTGCGGCCCTCGTAATTACGCTAACACTTGTTTTGACATTATTAACATGGTGGAAGAAAAAAATAACTTTTTTATTTGTTCCCATGAGAATATTTGTTTGAGAGTTACGATATCTACAAAGAGCTATTGTTCAGACTTAAAAAAATAATTCCATACATGCAGTAGGATGAGTGAGGAACAATAAGCCCACAAAAAGCTGCAGTGATAACCTTGGGGCCTCTCCTCCATACCTAAAAATTCGACAGATGCATAGCTTTACTAGCATCATTATGTAGAACTATGTGTGAGTGGTGCGAGAAATGAAACAAGGAGAACAAGAGAAGTACAAGGAGAACAAGGTAAATGCAAGGAAAACATGGAGAATATAAGGAGACCAAAGTGAAGACAAGGAGAACAAAGGGAAGACGAGGACATTAGGGAGAACACGAAAAGAACAAGGAGAAGAAGGGGAGTGAGAATACAAGGAAAACAAAAGCAAGACACAGAAAACAAAGTGAATAAAAGGAGAACCAGGAAGGGACAGAAGGAGAACAAGACGAACACAGTGAGAACAAGAGTAATATAAGGAGAACAAGGAAAAAAGAGTCGAATAAAGGGAATAAAAGGAGAACGAGTTAGGGGTTGCATTTTTACGTTATAGTGAATTCTCATGTTACCACCCACACCTAGTGCGGAGAAGAACGTAGTTCTAAGTCAAAAAAGGAGCTTTAGATTGAATTTTAATACATACTACACCAGATTTTGAGAAACCTCATAAGTCAAACATTTTAAAACATGAATATTGACTCATATTCTATTAAAAAAAATATTCTTTTTGCATATAGAAATATTCGTTATGTTTTTACCAACATTTCCCATTTCAGACATTCCAATTCTTAATTCTTGCATTTCTTTTAAACGCTTTTTTGTGTTTCTCCAAAACTTTGTATTTCGTGACTTAAGGGGTTTATAAAAAAAACCGAGTCAATTATCCTATATTCTGTTATCTTCTTGTTTTTAGATTATAATGGCACATGAATACTCATATAACGAGTTCGAATGTATTACGCGAAAGTTTATTAAAATATAAAAAATAGGGTTTAGAGATAAACATCGAAAAACTGAGTATATATTATGTTTTACAGGCTAGCCAGAGGATAGGATGCCGTAACAAATACAAAATATCTATAAGTAAACACCACAAATAAGGAAGCTTTAGACGATGCAAATCTATAAGGAAGAAAAGATACTGCAATGTTGAATAGCATCCTCTGAGATTAAATAAATTTGAAAGGAAAATAAACACCATATATGATACCATCGCCAAAAGAATAACCACAAATGGCAGTGAAGTGTGGCAATTAAAAGAAAAATGAGTACAGATTCTTGATACAACAAAAGGTATTACTGATAGATCCAAAGTCAAAAGAATTCCTAATAACAGAATTCGGGAAATTATGGGTCACAATATTATTACGAAATTAAAACTAAACAACCCAAATGATATGGAGAAGTCAAAATAATGACAGAAGAGCGACTGTCAAAACAAGTATTATAATGGGCAACAGTTAGGAGAAGAAAGAGAAAAAGAAGAAGAAAACCACGAGGAAGCTGAAGTGAAGGAATTGATAAGATCAGAGAGAGAGAGGAGTGGAAGAAGATCTCTGGACAGACAATTGCTACGCAGGATAAGGGAGGGAGTAGCTTTAGTCACGGAATTTATGCTTGCCAACACGTGGAACGAGGTAGCACTTCGTTTCGACGTGCAATTAATGGAACACACAGAAATTTGTTAGGTTTAGAAATACTTAGCCACTTGTGTTACTTACCTGAAAGTTCAATTTCTCACTATAATAAATGTTTTACCCTTTGACTGAGGTTCTGGCACTATATCCCACTTGACGATATGTGTCAAAGGAAGAACATTATTGTTTGTATAAGGCACATCTGAAGTCTGATTAATGTAATAATATGTTACTAGTCAGCAATGTATGCAATGGAGGGGAAAAGGAATTGGCCATCCATTATCTCCTGACTTTGTTGCCTCATGAGTAGGCTTGTAATATTTGGGCTCGATAGGATGCGTTAAAGTGGTTTCAAGTTGACTATCCGTTCACCAGTCAGTACTCTAGAATGCGCAAACAGTGTACCTGCTGAATACTCCGTTCGCCAGTCACTACCGTAGCATGCGTAAACAGTGTACCTGCTGAATAATAATGCGGAAGGTTAAAGGTTCTCAGGCACATATTTTTGCAGCGGAATTTGGTGGTTGTTTTGAAATGAATGACGGGAACATTACATGTAAATTATATAATACAAACATACGATGTGACAAGCGATATTATATAGGCTACAGATACGTTGTAGCAAAAGAAAAGAAAGGAGGAAATTCAAACCCACAATTAATTCTATAATAATTCTTCTGCACTTAACGAAAGGTACGTGAAAATATACCTTTGTAGTGCTGTGTAGCTATATTTACATTTAGAGCTGTCCAGTTTTGTTCACGTGCACCTTGTTAATCGTGTAATCGATCGCAGAACCAAATCAATGTTCTCGTATTAACTCACGTCCCCGGCCTATGTAACATGCTGCAGTCAACTTGTGTAATCGGTTCCCAACATTACAATCCAGCTCATGAGTGATGTCTTATTAGTCTCATTTATGAGGTTCAAACTCGGACAGTTGTGTAAACAGCAAAAGTAATAAATATTTTACTTGATATTTTTATTGGACACCATTCTCGGACATTCTGTATATTTTTCTGCGTCTACTTACTTATACTATCCGGACTCAAGTTATTGAAACAAACTATGCTTCAACATAAGATATTCATTTGTTACAGTGATAGACATAAATTTGATCCCGAGTATAAACAAACGACTTTCTTCTTCACGAGACTTACGTAACATACAGGGTGAAAAGTAATTAAACCGACACACTCCGAGAGGTTATATGGGTCACCAAAACAAACGGTTTTCTCTGATGTCATATTTTCCTCAGAGGCTTTATTAAACCGGCAGAAGACGTATGCGTTCTTCTGCTCACGACACTTTTAGAAATACACATTTTATAAAAGTCTTTACATTTTAGTTGTCAGCTTCAACAAATATTGTGAATAGGCGTACTGTTTGTGTCACGTTTATGGTTTAAGAGTATTTTAATACTTCAATTATTAACAAATCACTTTAAGTAATGGATGTTTGGCAACATTGTTTGTGTCACTTTTATGATTTATGAGTATTTTAATACTTTAATTATATAAATCACTTTAAGTAATGGACGTTTGGTAAAACTGTTACCGAAATGTAGACTCGTGCTTCACCCAAAGGTCTGAGTTCCGCATAACGTAGGTTGTAGAGCGTTTTTCAGAGCGGAGCAGGGAGTGTTTGCTTACCTCTACCTCTCTGGCTGCTGCGGAGAAGAGGTGCAAGTGCTACTGAATTTAGAGCGATATTTCAATTTTTTCTACAATGTCGATTTACGACTAAATAAAAATAAATAGGTAACGCAAAATGGCAAATGAAAATTCTGTTCCTTTTATAATAGGTCTATGGATTCATTCTGTGACGTTACTATCATCGAACACCTTCTAGTCCAGACGTGTGGAGTAACGGTTAGCGCGTCTGGCCGCGAAACCAGGTGGCCCGATTTCCGGTTGGGGCAAGTTATCTGGTTGAGGTTTTTCCGGGGTTTTCCCTCAATCCAATATGAGCAAATGCTGGGTAACTTCCGGTGCTGGACCCCGACTCATTTCACCGCATTATCACCTTCACTTCATTCAGACGCTAAATAACCTAAGATGTTGATAAAGCGTCGTAAAATAACCTACTAAAAACACCTTCTGCTCTGTATATGACACATACATAAACACATAGTAACACTAGTGACGAGAAATGACCACGACCCCGTCGAAGAAATCACAGAGCACGGCTTGACAAAGGACAAACATGTATTGCTAACCGTGACTTTCAAGCGATTTAGACGCTGAGGACACATGGATGGAAATTATTGTAATCGATACAAAAAATAATGTTTCACAATACTGCAATGAAATTGTGGTTCTTATTTCTCAGTCACTGACAGTCTAGAACTTGGTACTCCCACAATACAAGAAGATAAAAGAAGAAAGCGGAAAACATGACGTAATGATCCGAATTGCAACGTGTACCTCGAGGCTTCCTGGTTCATATCCCAGTCGGGTTGCCATCCTTAATTACAAAGTCACGAGTCACTCTTTCTCTTCATCTGCTGTGCAAAACGCGTTCTCACATCCACTTCGCAACGGCCAATCATCTAACATATGTACGCCTGAGATAAAATATTAACATAGAATTTGTTTAACAATTTATAAGAAAACTGAACAGTCCAGATAGTGAAAAATGTCGTGTGATTATAATGCTAGATATTAAGTTCAAAGTTAGATGTTTCAAATACAGCCAAGTTGGGTGGAATTTTATTGGAAATTCTTAGCACGGCTCGTTTCAGAAGGAAAGTAGAACCAGTAGAACCTTTTCATAGATAAATTGCTCACATTAAAAATGAGATCTACAAACTTGAATGTAATTTAATGTCTACATCAAAATTTAACTATAATAGTTCACCATATTCATCTACTATCCTATCAACAGAGTAATAAATGAATTTCATCTTACAAGTGCCTACCTCTTCAGAAATTAAATTTCTCACATTAATCACACTATCAGAGTCCAGGAAGATTGTAATCGAGTCTATCTGGAGACATAATTCTGCAGAATATTATTAATTTCTCTGAAGAAATATTTTAATGTAGAACACGCCTCTGTCCGCATCTGGCACGGTGCAAGATGCCGGCGAATCGGGTGTAAAGAAAAAGTGTGTGATTTGAAACGCTTCTAGTTCAGCGTGTAGACAAACAGTCCGAGGAGGACGGCAATGGTATCATGCAGTAGGGCAAGGACGTGCGTGTGCTGACATGGGTGACTTACTGGAGTCGCACACTGAGGTAAGAGAGGAATGCGGCCGGACACGAGGTAAAAAATTACTACGTCTCACGTCATTCCTGCAGTCTTAACTCAGCAACCTTACACATTTTTGACCACTCAAACGATTTGTTACGAAATTATCTAGAAAATAAAAGTACAAAGGTAGTGAACGGACAACTTATCTTTGTAAAAATTTGAAAAAAAAAGGGGGGGAAGAATATTTGGATTTCATTTCAAAATGTCGAAACATTTAAAAAGAAAATAATACAATCCTATAATATTCGGGCGCGGGAAAAAAGAAGGAAACACGCTAGACAAAATGAGGGCCACTCAGCAGTCCCGAGGCGACACGCGAGCGCTGCGAATAGACCGATTGATCTCCCCCCCCTTTCCTGAGGAGGACCCGAAGGCTTGTACAGAAGCCTGAGGCTTATTGTGCCGACTTCCATATTGTGGAATAAGTGTTGAAGTCCTTACGACCGCATTCCTGTAAGCAAGTGATTCAATGATGGTGTCATCTTATCGATTCAGCTACGGCCGGCCAGATCTGATTAAGTCTCCCTGTTGATATTCCGCAGCCTCCTCAGATCGATGGCATCTGTTCGAAAATTACGTACTACGTCCTGCTGCACTCTACTGACCTGGAGATCGCAGCACTGTAGATATTGTAATATTCATCGTGGCGCCATCTGTCCGAGGGAGCTACACAGAACTACCCAATCCTTGGTTTGCCGTAGCCCCTTCGGTTCCCTGAGATCTTATACAGCTCCCCCAGAAAGATGGCATCTCAAGGCGAATCACGGCACCATGTCTGATTAATCTCCCGGTAAATCTGAAACTATTGAAGATGATAAATGAAGTTGAATTAATGAAGGCGAAATGAGTCCGATGTCCAATGACGAAAGTTATCTAGCAAGTGGTTCAGAGGGAAAATTTCGGAGAAAACAGCAACTAGGTAACTTGTCGCAGCCAGGCTTTGAACCCGGACTCGCTCGTTTTACTGTAAGATGCTAACCGTTAATCCACAGGTATGGATAGATGATTACTAAATTAATGGTATCAATTTCTATGTCGTAAACAGTCGAGAAAAATGACGGTCGAGTATCTACAGAGTCACATCGATAGAATCCGTGTTTAAATGAATCTTAATCCGAACTGCATTTCTGCTTACATGGACGAACTCAATAAGGTAACTTGTTTAAATTTACTTGAAAACCCACAATTAAAAATAGTAGCTTTACTTCTCAAGCAAAACTATCCTGCGGGTGTGATTTAAGCTGAAAACTTACATTTTATTTCATGCAAGAAAACCCAGCGGGCCCGGGTTCGATTCCCGGTCGGGACGGGTTGCTTGGGTGAGGTTTTTTCAGATGTTTTTCCCTCACTCCTATGGATTTTTTATTTTTATTGGGTTATTTTACGACGCTGTATCAACATCTAGGTTATTTGGCGTCTGAATGATATGAAGGTGATAATGCCGGTGAAATGAGTCCGGGGTCCAGAACCGAAAGTTACCGAGCATTTGCTCGTATTGGGTTGAGGGAAACCCCCGGAAAAAATTCAACCAGGTAACTTGCCCCGACCGGGATTCGAACCCGGGCCACCTAGTTTCGCGGGCAGACGCGCTGACCGTTACTTAACAGGTGTGGACCACTCCTATGGATGAATATCAGATAACTTGATCAGGCGATTGGAACCCCACTCATCTTCGCCACTTCCTTTCCTCCCCTATCATCCTTTCATTCATCATCCCGTTACTTCTGGTTTTCAGATCGCTCTACAGGCGGTCCTCCGAAGTTGCTGGCTCTCTCGACCGGCTTCCGTGGATTGTATTCATGTGATGATGGATAGCTTCTGCAACGGAACCGGGGGCAGACCTTCTCGGGGGAGGACTTCCGCCTCGGACTGTTAAGGGAGCCTTGGTGGGGTTGTCGAAGCAGGAGTGGTATATGGACTATGTTGGCTTTAGGGACCGGTCGTTAAGGGGGTCAAGTGGTTAGGTCGGTGCGCGTAGAGGATCGTGGGCACGCAACTCATCCCATATAGGGGGTGTAATAGACCTCAAGGTCGTAGTGCGTGGGATGTTCCCTCCCTCCTAACAAGGAAAAAAAGTACAAATAAAAATAATGTTTTTGTCTTTATGATCTGGCCGCCTACCCCCATTATCTCCTAGCTTAGTTGTCTCATGGCTGATGCCTTATTGATGTCACTTATGGGGTTCAAATCTGTTTTCAGACAGTTGACTAAACAACAAAAAATGTATAAACCGTTGTTTCATTTGCAACCTACTGTACAACCTCTCGATTTTTTTGGAGACAAGTAGTCCGACCTGTTTTCATTTTACATTTTATCTCATGCAAGAAAAAATTAACAATTTGAGTAAATCGGCATTATTTGTTTCACAAATAAAAATTTACAAATTTTAGTAAAAATGGTTACATTTCTTATGTAGCCTATGATTTGGATGGATTGACTGGTACAAACTAAGTATGAATTAATCCGAGAAACAGCAATACAAAGATAGACACGTAAAGAGACATGGCATGTATGGGCGTAAGGAATATGTATTTCAGGAAATATCTAGTAATGTTATCTTGTTTAGTATCACACTTTTTATTTATAGGCTAATGTATGCACTGAGAAATAAAAACTAAGGTAACGATGAACAAGAAATTAATAAAAAATTATTTTGTGCGAGATTTTTATTTAAAATGTATGTACTGAGAAATAAAAACTAAGGAAACGATGAACAAGAAATAAATAAAAAATTATTTTGGTGTGAGATTTTTATTTAAAATGTATGTACTGAGAAATAAAAACTAAGGAAACGATGAACAAGAAATAAATAAAAAATTATTTTGGTGTGAGATTTTTGGGTTTTTGCGCCCTGTTACAACGAACACTTCAGAGCTGCATATTGCTTCTACCATTAGGAAGGCAGGAGTAAGGTACATTAACTGGTGAGTCCGTTACTACAGCTATTCTCCAGGACCCGACCTAACGATAACGCCGATTGTACTTCGAAATGCTGTATGTTACTGCATTCATGATACTTTACAATAACCTAAAAATCTCGCACCACACTGAACACCGTGAGCGCCTTAAATCACACTTAAAGTACTATTTTGTTGTTCCACGAAGAATTCCCATACGACGGTCCCCTTTTGCACTGATGATTGAATCTGCAGACATGGCACTGGGAAAAAGGTGTCATTATAGTTAACCAATCCAGATGAAATATTTGGAACATTTCGGATTAAATTAATTTCTAACACAGTCTAATTACAACACAGAAAAAAGAAATTGTTGGGAGTAGAGAAACGTCGTTTCCAACTCGACCATGTATAAAACACCAAATGCACAACATTATTCACATCTATTTATGAATAATGGCTGAGTTTTTGGACAATATTTAAGTATTCATTAAAGATAATGAGGCCGTAAGTATTAGAAATAAGTTTCTCGAACGCTCAGTAGGCCTAATAATTCCTTAAATCAGTCAATAACTTAACCTCTCGATATTGAAGAGATACTGAATCCGTAACACTTCTTACATGCATGGGACTATAGAAAGAATGCACTGATATTCAGTTTTCAGTTGTTTTCTTTGAAATAAAGCCTACTCGATATACTGGAAATATTTAGATCATTATAGACGGCCACTGTGTTAATTACTGTAGTATAGCAATATTACAAGACTTTTAAATAATTGTATTGTTTTCAGATGAAGTATTCGATATTGTATACAACATTAATATAACAAAAGTGTATAGAAATCGGATTGATTTCTTTACAAAATATAGCGGAGAAAAGTACCTGGAACGTTTTAGCCGAATAAAGTTGCAATCCCGGATTTGGTAACAAAGATACAAGATAGTTTATCACGTATCGATCAAAACAGTTATCCTTTTAGGTAACTGACCAAGTACTAATAGGCTAGTTCAGCCCTGGACACAACGGAAAAGTGGAACGGAATGAAACTCCTTCTCATGTTCACTGCCTTATAAACAAACGCACAGAGGGGACTGTGTATCAGTGATGGATTTCAGGCGACCAGCGAGAGCGAAAGTTCGCAAAAGCTATGATGCAATCCGTCACTGAGCAGTGCTTAACTGCCGGTCTACTCGTCTCTGCCGGGGAATGTGGACTGGGGAGTTAAGGGAAAATCTGTAGTGACTCGATTGATCTAATAGCGCCCAGACCTGGGCTAGTTTTTACGCAACTTTTATTTTGTGAATAAGTTGTGTTAATGTCTAGATTCCCTGTCACACATCACTATTCGATGTACCTGAATCTAGTCCTCATTCGTTAAATCCTTTATCAGTTAACAATTCATTAGCAAACTAACAAAATTTTCGAGAAATCAACCAGTAAACTTACGGAACTAGTAACTTTAAGTATTGTAAGTAATGAGTCATATCTCGTCTTTCCAGAAACCGGGCGTAAATCTCTAGCCTACAGTATGTTTTGACACTATTCTCATGTAATTAGGCCCATAGTATTTATGGAAAGTTAATTTTTTACATTACTATCACAAATCCTTTTAAAAATTTAAATTATGACGCCCGCAACTGCAAAGGTTATATCAGCGCCGCCGGTGTGCCGGAATTTTGTCCTGCAGGAGTTCTTTTACATGCCAGTAAATCTACTGACATGAGCCTGTCGCATTTAAACACACTTAAATGCCATCGACCTGGACAGGGATCGAACCCGCAACCTCGAGCATAGAAGGCCACCGCTATACCAACTACGCTACCGAGGCCGACAAAAAGTCCTTTTTATGAAAAATACATTTTTATTTAACGATGTAATATAACTCTCCAACCGTTCACTCTTCTTTTTAATGCAATTTCTAATTTTTTTCTGATATTCATTGGCCGAGTTGATTTTTGTATAGTATCAACATGGACTTTCATTAATAATCCATAACCAAAAAATATTTGAGTGTGAGTTGTAGGCTAAAACTGGAATCAAAATGACTGTGATACGATTCACAATGATTTGTAGTGCTTGACATCGAGCTACCCATAGAGAAGAGGGAAATGGTGCTGACTCGCTTATGTAATTATCACAATTCATAAAAATGTACTTCCTCGCTAAACACTGACTGGACGAGAGGCATGGCACGCAGCAAATGAAACACGGATTTGGTCGAATTGGAAAAGAGTCTTCTGTCAGTCACTCCTGCCTATTGGATCTATCTGATATTAATCCGACCTGAACAACAGTTCCTGTTTCCTAGACGAACTAGCATACGCTCCTCAAGTCCACGAGTTACAGCTCATGTGTGCAGAAACATTAAATATGCTAAAAATGGAATCGGCGAACACGTGAGAGGACGCCAATTGGAGAGCCCCATCCCTGTCGTATCAAGCCCGTCCGCCTCTACCGGAAGTATATTAGGCGGGTGAGCATGGATGTGATGGTGGGAACCTGCTTCTTGCGGTCCATGCCCTCGTCTCCCGGCACGAATGACTGGTAATCGATGGCCACGCGCCGACACACAAAAGTCAGCAAGGTCATGAGGTCCCGGGTGCGGCCGTTGGTACTCAGCTCCTGGCAGAGCGCCTGGATGAACCACGAGCCCTGCCGCGGGTTGCGCCATGAATAGTGACCTGCAAGCAACAACATACAGTACTTGTTAGCAAACAGTGTTTTGTATGTATGTATGTATGTATGTATGTATGTATGTATGTATGTATGTATGTATGTATGTATGTATGTATGTATGTATGTAGACTAAAGATTTGTAATATTGTGGTATGAATAATATTGTGATAGTTCTTTTTGAGAATATATTATAATTTTACTGAGCGAGAGGAAGATCGGTTTTTTTCGTCAACGTATTAAGGAAATGTTCGTGGACAAGTTGCTACATAAAACTGGTTCTTCTTTCGCTCAGTAAAATTATAATACATTTTGAAAAAGAACTATCACAATATTACTCTATCACAGTAGTACCAACCTTCACCCTACGTACGTACGTATGTATGTATGTATGTATGTATGTATGTATGTATGTATGTATGTATGTATGTATGCATGTATAGATATATGTGTTTGATGTTGAACATATTACCAGAGAGACTTATTATTAATATACCGGTACTTGTGAATGTCTAAAACGTGTGTTGAAAGGATGAGTCCAAATAGTCTACTCAACCCGTTGCTTTATATCAGTCAGCCCACGATGTGTATTTCGCCCGCAGTGTATAAAGTCGTTCTCGCGAGCGTCTGTACTCTTCCCGTCTTTCGCTGCAAGAGGGGTGACAGGGGTGAATAAGTATACTGGTAATAAGAAATATACGATTGCACGCTTTACGGTGCCTGTTGAAAACAACACGTTAGCACATGTTAGTGAGATTCTGTAGAGTTTTATATATTTTTTATTGTATTTGTTTAATTATTTTATTTTATAATGTATAATTTAATTTGTTGTGGTGATGGGAATAATTAATTAACTTTTTTACATTTATAAGTTTATTTATGGGAAGCTGATTCATTTTTGTTTATTGTACGATTAAATTTTGTTAGGGATATCAGTGTAGTTATGAAGACTATTAATTGGCACTCAAATCGCACCACTAGTTCTAGAATCAGCAGTAGCTGTTATTCAATCTTAGCATGAAGATTGGTTATTCAAGCTTTCAAGCCGCAATATAATGGAAAGGCACAATGTATAATGCGTAGAAAACAAAGTATCTCTGTAAGAAATTTAATGTACAGCGACATTACGATGTATATAATTCCTATGAATACAAGAACGTGCGGAAGATGATAGGATGAAAATGATTAATGATTAAAATCTAACTAGAAGTTATAACGCTATGTTGTTAATACATAATTTTGAAAGTTTTACTGTGGTTATTATTTATTTATTTTTTTAAATTTCATCTCGCTCGTAAGTTTGCAGATGAAGTAATGTCGATATTTGGGAGCATTTATAGGCGCGAAAAGTTTTTTTTTTTTTACAAATCTAAAAAAAAAAAAAAACTAGGGGAACACCACTCTTGACAGATTCTCACATATACTGCGTGTTCAGTTTAAAGTGTGTCATGGCTCGCTGTATGCCGTCATGTGGCTAGTCGTTGAGCCTAGAGAATTCAATCTTCCTACACTTCCACAGAGGCGTATTACTTATGTGCCAGAGAAGTTGCCTAGCAAGTACGGCGTTCATTCTGAAGAGTACTTACCGATACGTACGGTAACACCTGTAATGGCAGGAATGTGAACTGTTTGGAAACACGTACTGAGGTGAGTTTTTTTTCTTACTGTTGGGATATGTGGAGAGGGTTAAGACGATTACTTACGTATTTGTTGACATTAACTTCGACGGTCAACATGGACACGGAGCATTTGATTTGTATTGTGGAATGTTGCCGTACGCAACCGCTGATAACAAATACCCTGCGTACGACTTGCCCGCGCAAAACATAGTTCGAAAGAGGTTATGGTAGCACACAGACTTTACAGACCGCCATCTGTTGCTACCACGTTCAAGTTATACCGTACACGTTCTCAAGTTCAGATTGAACGCCTTGATTAATAGGCAACTTCTCTGACATAAAAGCTGAAACTCGCTTCAAATCGCTGCCTCACAACAGTGACGTCATGACACACTTTGAAATGAACACCCAGTAGTCCACTATGAGGATAATTTCCAGCAAGACTGACATTGGAAGAATTATTTCTAGAGAACGTCACAAAAATTTAGAAGATTGAAACTTTCACGAATAAGGACAATCCTGGATGTTTGCTTATGTGTGTAAAAAGAAAAGAGAATTGAATTATTTTAGTTTTATTTTGAAAAAATTGTCAATGTTCCAGCTTTTTTTACCCATCTCTAGACAGCACTACCACCAGCAACGTATGACCACTTACCATGGGGTCCAAGTTCTATGGAGAAGAGAGGAAGTGTAGATAAAATGGAGAGTGTTGGTGGAATGATAGAGGGAAACGGAAGAATCCCGAAAACCCCTCATGAACGAAGTTCCAAAATAACAGTTTCAAAGAAACAGTTTCATAAGAATACGTTTACAACATCAGTGCCAGCTGTCCCAGGTGTTCCAACTGCTTCAACTTCTCATCTGCTTCAGGAACATGTTTCAAAGCTATTGAATCGTCTTTAAATCACCTGTTCAGTGTATTATGACAACGAAAGTCATTTTTCGTAGGTTACTGTTAAGGGTACAGTAAATAACTACAATTCAAAATGAATCGATTTTAGTAAAAAAACGCATATAACCCTAGGAGAGTTTAATAACGATAAGACATTAGCCGACGATATTTTTTCGCGGTATATTAATAATTAATACTATGTTAATATGGATAATATTATATCTACTTTCGATTGGAGGTCAATGATAGCGCTACACGTGGCCTTTGCAGATAGCAGAGAGGAAAACTGTTCCAGCTTTTTTTACCCATCTCTAGACAGCACTAGACCACTTTCTCTCTTCTCCATAGAACTTGGACCCCGTAGTAAGTGGTCATACGTTGCTGGTGGTAATGCTGTCTAGAGATGTGTAGATAAAGTGGAGAGTGTTGGTGGAATGATAGAGGGAAACGGAAGAACCCCGAAAACCCCTCTGCTTTGTCTACCACAAATTCCACTAATACCTGACCGGTCAACGAACCCAGGCTGCCTGAATGGAAGACTGTGAGCTAGCACTTGAGCCACAGACGCTCCATATCTAACCATGGTTAGAATCACCGCATTTCTCAATACAGTTAAGACAGCTGAGTAGCTGAGGACAATGTAAATTACTCTATGAGCACTCTCGTAGAGTCTAGACGGGTAACGGCAAATATCAGCTCATGCATTTTGTCAAGACACTCGCAATGGGCATTAGGGGAACAACGTTTCTGTGATAGGAGTAGAAGGGAAGGTCAGGCGTGTGTCTACAGAGTTCAAGGCAAAGGCTAACCCATTTCCCTATAATTCGTAAGTAGACTCATCCGATCTCGTACGCAGCTCTGTAGGAAGAGTGGGGGAGTGTCTGGACATTATGCATGAGCTGTAATTGCTCTCTCATTGGAAAAGAAAAGTAAAGTACAGATCGATTATTTAGTCCTGACAGCTCAGCGACGCGAAAGAGGGGAAGTAATAGGAGTGGGGAGAGTTCCGGAGTAGAGATAAGGGCGAGCGGTCGGTAAAGGAATGCAGTACAGATTAATTGTATTGGAACATACCGCTCTACCGCACGCATGACATCCGATCGCTTCGAAGGCAAGCGAGTGAATAACCCATACACCCCTTGGCGTAACTAAATGGACTCGCCTGACCTAAGCGCACATCTCCGGCGACTGTCAGGACTAAATAATCGTACTGTACCAGCAAATTGTGTCGCCAGCATAGTGCGACAACTGATTGATAAGGAAAACTCAAGCACGCATTTATAGTAGGATATTTAATGACCCTGTTTCAACCACTAGGTTATTTAGCGTCGTGGAATTGATGATAGCGAGATGTATTTGGCGAAATAAGGCCGAGAATTCGCCATATGATTACCCGACATTCACCTTCTGTTAGGAAAACCTGAGAAAATACCCAACCAGATAATCATGTCAAGTGGGAATCGAACCCACGCTGGAGGGCGGCCGCATAATCAGTAGACAAACGCGCCTGTCGCCTGAGCTACGGTGCTGTTTGCGCACCCATTGTTTCCTACGCCGGACATAAAGCAAACCTAAATTATCGGTATGGATTTTCCTGATCTGATGTATAGACCATAATGGAGGACATTTTAGGTAACTGCTCTGAAATTCAGGTAATATTTCCTATTTCCTTAAATAAATAATTCACTAGTATAAGTAGGCTTACAAGGATGGATAAATGGATGAAGCAATCACTTACTTAGTATAATTTTTTAAAACAGAACTGGCCGATTGGTATAAATCATGAAGTTACTGTATATTTATGATTATTATGATGATGTATGGATTTTCTCTATGCAATATAATGTTATAGAAGAAGACCTTGTCCAGCCATGAATTTGGAAGCGAGACTTCAATGTTTTTCTTTGTTTTTTTTTTCTTGTAAAAAACTAGATCCATTATTGGTCTGTCACGAAAATGCTACTGGATCTATCTTAAGTCCAAAAGCAACAAGATGCATAAACACTGTGCCTCAGATCCATCTCCCTACATCTATAAAACTGTCTACAAGTTTTCTCTGCAGCACACACGCACACGCACAAACACACACACACACATGTAACGCACATCATCTCTTGTCAGTTCCTTCTTTCTACAGACACAAACAAAAATACATTTTCCTACTTTCTCTCTCACCTAGGCTTGAACCTGTCCCAAAGACCCACTAAAATAATGACGTCACAAACGTCATTTTTGTTTTCTCAGCCAATGTCCAGCTAATAATGTGAGAAGAAAGAAATTTCTGAGACTGGTTTAACTTCCTCCAACGTTTCGACAGTGGAACTCGAGTCTACTTTCAAAGTCTCTAAAGAGAAGTATCAGTCATAACTGATAGTAAATTGCAAGTATTAATTCAAGCAATTGCATTTCTCTCCATAATATAGCCTAACTGCTACTTACGTGATCGGGCTGAATTGGCACCCATAGTTGATTTAATACGGTGAGTTATGGTTTATTTGAATTTCCCATTGTATGTTTGTGAATGAATAAAAATGTTTACATTCGTTGTGGTGGGAGTGTTAATTCTGAATATGATATGACGAGGAGTGACTGTTTCATGATATGTTATGTTTTATATTGAGATGATAACTTGTATCACCATAATCATAATTACAACCGTAATCATAACTATCGCCCTCACAATCACAATCATCGTCTATGTTCGCGGTTAGCAGTCATAAAGTCCATGTTGAAAATGTCCATGCGTCTAAATGGCCATGAAATAATATCCATTTGAAAATATCCATGCTAAATTGTCCAGAGTCAAAATATCCAGAGTCAAAATTTTCACTACACCCTATAATATCCATTGTTCATGGTAATTATAGTAACCTATGTAAAATTTTCAAGTGCACTAATAGACAGCTGAAATTCATTGTTCATGGTAGTTATATTAACCTATGTAAAAGTTTCAAGTGTAATGAATAGACCAGCTGAAATCCATTGTTCATGGTAGTTACAGTAACCTATGTAAAATTTTCAAGTGCACAGATAGACCAGCTGAAATTCATTGTTCATGGTAGTTATAGTAACCTAAGTAAAAAGATAGACCAGCTGAAATCCATTGTTCATGGTAGTTATAGTAACCTAAGTAAAAAGATAGACCAGCTGAAATCCATTGTTCATGGTAGTTATAGTAACCTATGTAAAATTTTAAAGTGCAATGGATAGATCAGCTGAAACCCATTGTTCATGGTAGTTATAATAACTTATGTAAAATTGTCAAGTACAATGGATAGACCAGCTGAAATCCATTGTTCATGGTAGTTATAGTAACCTATGTAAAATTTTAAAGTACAATGGATAGACTAGCTGAAACCCATTGTTCATGGTAGTTATAATAACTTATGTAAAATTGTCAAGTACAATGGATGGACCAGCTGAAATCCATTGTTCATGGTAGTTATAGTAACCTATGTAAAAGTTTCAAGTACTCCTACAATGGATAGACCAGCTGAAATCCACTGTTCATGTAGTTATAGTAATCTATGTAAAAATGTCAAGTACAATGGATAGACCAGCTGAAACCCATTGTTCATGGTAGTTATAATAACGTATGTAAAATTGTCAAGTACAATGGATAGACCAGCTGAAACCCATTGTTCATGATAGTTATAATAACGTATGTAAAATTGTGAAGTACAATGGATAGACCATCTGAAACCCATTGTTCAGGGTAGTTATAATAACGTATGTAAAATTGTCAAGTAAAACGAATAGACCAGCTGAAATCCATTGTTCATGGTAGTAATAGTAACCTATGTAAAAGTTTCAAGTACAATGGATAGACCAGCTGAAACCCATTGTTCAGGGTAGTTATAATAACGTATGTAAAATTGTCAAGTACAACGAATAGACCAGCTGAAATCCATTGTTCATGGTAGTAATAGTAACCTATGTAAAAGTTTCAAGTACAATGGATAGACCAGCTGAAATCCATTGTTCATGTAGTTACAGTAATCTATGTAAAATTGTTAAGTAAAATGGATAGACCAGCTAAAACCCATTGTTCATGTTAGTTATAATAACCTATGTAAAATTGTCAAGTACAATGGATAGACCAATTGAAATCCAGTGTTCATGGTAGTTATGTAAAATTTTCAAGTGCAATTGATAGACCAGCTGAAATCTTGAATTCAGAAAAGAGCAAACTTTTTCTACGTTATCGTGGATACTTGTACCACCGTCACGACTAAAACAGAGGTAGAACAAAAATTTACTGAAGGTGTAGCGAAAGAAAAATTTGTAATGTTTTTATGATAACCGGCAGCAATCTTCAATGCTGCTACAATGCTTAAAGAATGAAGAAAACCAAGTATGGACGCAAGTTATCAAGTAAGTAAGAGTTGGACACACAGAAATTAAGGAACCTCTAAATAAAACATACAGTACATCACAAATCAAAGACAAATACTACAAATTGTGAGGAGCTATAGAGAAATTCTCACATGTCTACGAGGAATTGGATACCATCTGAAATCTGGAGCTGTGCCCCAAGATGAAGGGCAGTAGTTCAGTTTTGGAAACTGTAGGCGATAAGGAAGAAAATATTATTTTTACATTTTTTTTTCTCATGGTCATTTAGTGTTATGAACATTGTGATCTCATGGACATTTTGATCTCATGGACATTTTGTCCTCATGGACATTTTGGTATATGGACAAAATAAGGTGTAATGATGTTCGCTGCTTATGCAACAGAAAGACTGTTCTCCCTTCAAAAATTCCACCTCTTCCTTGGTTTCCTGACTTTTTTTTTAAATTCAGATTAAGGTTAGGAAGACGATTCGGATTCAGTTCACTGTTCGCGTCCCAGGTTTAATCAGTAGGGCTGAAAGAAGTATTGGTTATAGGTTATGCTGCATCGTATGTAGAGCTCTGTGTTTACAAAATGCTTGTGTGCACGCACGACTAGTTACTGTAGCGGCTGGTTGTACAGTCCGCTCCGTATGAATAAATTCATAATAGAATGTACATTTACAGAATTACTTGTATTTCATATTAATTAACACGGAACAAATATTAAATTTACAAAAAAAAAATCATTATCAGTTAAGTCAAACACAATTTCCCCGTGTTCTGAATTCAGTTCTCCTATTATCTGTTCTTTGTTGGATTTTTGTTTCGGCATTCTGATACAACCTTACATCACTTAAGCAGGCATACTGTTGAGGTGAATCGGATTTTCACTCTCTCTGTTCTTCCAGACAGAGACACCCGGCAACGCGACGCATTTTGTAAATAATGTATGCAGGATGTAATGGGTAAAAGTGCCATTATTTTAACTGATGATTGTTCACGTCATAAGGAAGAAAAAATGTCCTCACAATTTGTTTCTAATTGCAATATTTAAGTAATTATTAAAGTTTACAATATTAGACGTTTGGCAACGTTGCTGGATGGGGAGGAGGAAGTTTACAAGTACACAGTACAGCTCAACAGACATACCGGTACAAAACAGATGCTCTATTCTAATGCAGGGGCGGACCGTTGTTTACGCAAAACGAACAGCAAATACAAACTTTCAATCTCATTAATAGAACTTTATGGTAAATTTCCATCTTATTTAACAATATTGGCAATATTGGTCCATTTTTTATTGTACGTCTAAAAATAAACAATAATGGTTTACTGCACAAAATCACACGAACTTTTTTTTAAAAGCAAGATTTTAATGTCTCTCGCTTCCATAAAGCAGTACCATTTTTAAAGAACTTTCTGTTTGTGTGATTTTCGAAACGAAGTAAGAGACTTCTAGCTTCTAATAATCCTTCTACAAAAGTCCTTCATTGCTGGAAACATTGACGGTACGTCTTCTTGCCTCACTCGAATTACGACTTTCTCTATAAACTAATAACATATGATATTCCTAAACTGTGAATGACATTGTAAGTTGTTTATCGAATACCCGGTACCGAACTGTCATCCGCTCGGCAGTAGATCTATGGACAGGAAGCTTGAACTCAGCTGACATGTACGTACGTCTGTGCAGAGTACTGCCTGCTGAACACGTTGCCACGTCTCTCACGCCAGAATATTAACAAATTTAAGCATGCAATTTTATTTAATTTCACGAAAACGTAATACAACACACAAATATGTATTTAAACTGATATTAACTCTTTGCTAGATATACCTACTGATGTAATTGTTTTCGTAACTTTACTAACGATATAAGCAGTATAACGCGAATAAAATAAGATAAGAAATATTTTTTTCTGGGAAAACTATCAAGTTTTGACCCTATTTTGTATGGACATTTTTTTATCCTGTACAGTGCAGATCTTCCCCGACGACTGTGAAAAGGAAGGCACTTATACCCCTTACACTCTGTATAGAAAGTATTTACTACCCTGATATCAATACTTTTCTTCAGCCCAGTAATCAGTAGGGTCCGGAAGTTCATGCTCTAAAAACTTAAATATGCATACACATATGCCTTTAAAACGTTCAAAATATACCAACAGACTAAATGCACAATAATAACAGTACGAATGCTGAGTAAGTACTCACATTAATTCTTAGATATTGAAGCGGAAGATTTACTGTAAGATTAACATATCATTTTCTCATTACCTCTTTCCGGCGCATTCGTATCCCTTCTGCAGGATCTCACTACTAAACACGCGTGTTACGAACGGCTAATGCCGTTACGTTGTATATGCCACGCACTATAAATGTGTATACAGGACGACCTATATTCGTATTCAACTTTTCAGCCATTTGTTACACATACTTAGATGACATTACATAAGAGCAGGGATCGGTAAAAATATCATCGTGATCACTAGCAATAGTGACGTCGCAGGCGTAGCGCAGTAAAATGTATTTGCTTTACCCCCTCCCTTCCGTCCAACTCCCCTACAACTCCAGTACACAGGCATCTATCAGTGGCGGGTTACCTGATTAGATTTAGATTGCTTCTTTCTCAAAACCTTCAACGTCTGTTCGGAAACCTATGTTTAAGGAAGAATGGGAGGAACAGTATTTGTTGTGCACATGTTGACAATGTAGACGCCTCTTATGTTCTAAAATTCCAATAGGCACTTATAAATCAAACATTTAGCGACATTACGACACGTCATAAGATTTCACGAAGTCATAGGTAAGCCTGAACTTATCCAATGTAATTGTAAACGGAAATGTTCACAGTAGGAAATAACTATAAAAATAATTTTCCTTTGGTAGGGCTGAACGGGGCGAAGCAATTAAAACATAAATAACTAAATTCAAATAACAGTTCCGGTACTAAAATATGATGAAAGAAACTATGAATCAATCCATGCGAGTTATATTATTGCTTTGAAAATCGCAAAATCATTGAATTTCTATAATGAATGACAGTTCATTAAAACATCTGAATAAAGTTAACATCATTTGTCCCAAATAATCTAGTGTTTTTAACAGTATAAATTATCCATGCGGACAATACAAAGGAGGATAAAGGATATTGAAACACTAGCTGAACGAGAAATAAAATCAAAGATGCATAAACAGTGGTCTAATTTCTGGCTTTAGGTGGAAACACAGATATTGATGCAGTAGAAATGGTTCACCCGCGGTGTTACAAAGAATTTCTCTGTATAAGAATATTTGCTCGATGCCATTGCACTGAAAGGAAATACAACAGGAGAGGGGTTATTATAAGCATGAAAAAATATATAGAAGAAATGAATCTGAACATAAAGCAACTTGTTTTTGTAGTAATATATGAGACTCGAAATACGACTTTAAAAAAATTTACTAGGTGGAGTAACGTGATATTGAAAGAGCTGGAAATAAGTGAGTACATAAAACGTTGCCATTGTATAACAGACTTGCTTAGATTTATTTAAAATGCTCTCCATAGAAAATATGTGTAGTCCTAACATAGGTCGCCTGCCGCTACCCTACATAACTGCTTTGGCTCTATATTCAATATATTTCGGAACACTTGTAATATCTAAACAAAGATCGTGATTACCAGACGAAAATTTACGAGCTGTATTAAGAGTGGCAATTAGTGACGTATTTTACTACCGGTACTCAAATTATTGTCAGGTACGTTAAACTCCCAGCTATGCCAGCCTACAGTATTGGCAGCATTTAGAAGATGAAAGTTTAGCAAGGACGCTTGTCGGTATTTTTCAGCCTTGAATTTGACCCTTAAACTTTCGGGGTTAATGTTACGACTCAAATTTCCCGGTGTCAATGTTGTTGGCAGAGGTGAACGAGCTGTCGTGGTGAAGACATTATCTGCGGCTGTACGCGTTCAGAATGTGATTGACTACAGAGAAAACTGAATAGAAAGTGGAGAGTGCAACGCACATGCCTTTTCCATTACACATTTTACGCATCCAGTAATGAAACTGGCTACAAATATGGCAAGCACGAGTTCGATCCCTGACAAAATATTTGAGACATAGGCTATCTCTCCCTCTCAGAGACTGGTTGAGTTATTGTGTTTCGTGTTTATCCTCAAATGTTTGAAGCCAAATTGTCAGCAATCACGTAGTCGTGACTACATCATAATCACGTAGTCTTGTACAAATTATTTAGCATATTTTTCACACTGACACATATACACTACTCTTTACGCACAGAGAAAATCACTGACTCATAAGTGAACAACTGTATGCTAAATGTGAAAAATTTGTTTCTCTGATCTATAAAAAGTTTAATAAAAACGACTTATTTATTCCAAATTTCTTTCAAAATAATATCACTGCATTATTCAATATTCTTCACTATCAGTATTGTAGTTCATCTCTTTGGACGTGGTTCAACTCACATAAGGAAATAAATAGGCCTATTATTTTCGAAATAAGCATAAAAACAATCATCGCTAAGAGAATGAACGTAGTTTTCCATAAATAAAAGTGGCTACTTGTAAATGGCCCATTTTTTAATAATGTGGTAATAATCATTAAAATAAATAACGCGTATATGTACGCCTAGAAACAGGTCTCGCTTAGTAAGGTGCCGTTCGAAGAGCGACAAGTACAAGTGTGTAGCGGTGACTGCGCGTCAGCTTTAGCAATAAAATCTCACGACTCACACATTAAGTTAAATTGATGATGATGATAATAATAATAATAATGATAATAATAATGATAATAATATCAGTCCTTAGCGCGACAGCCCGTGGAGGGGCAAAGCCGTTGATCTTCCGTTCACATGCCTCAGCAGAGGTGAACGATCATCCAATCAGTACGGAAGTTAAGTGTGGTCAGCACGATGATCCCCTAGCCTCTAGAGCTGAGTTTCGAAATCGGATTTCGCTACCTAGCATAGCTTCCAAAATTCACCACGATGCTGGGCGGGCACCGGTACCATACACTAGCAAAAATTTCATGAGAAAGTACATTACATTACAATATTATTCATTGCCTTATCTTAAAATAATACAACTGTCGACCATCTTCTCTAATGCATATTTCATACCTGTGTAAAGATTTCGACATACGCTGGGTTTCGTCCGTTTCATTCAAATTATGAACGACTTTTCTCTTGAAAGGCTTCAGTTTTAACAATGTTGAAACCAACTTTTTTAACAGTTTCATGGGAGACTGTTCTAACCTATAGCCTATGCCAACTAGGTTTTCTTCAGCTTCAACGCGATTTATGCGGCTTCTTTTTATTTAAAATGAGCGGGTTTCTCTCCCTTGTTACACTAAATTCTGAGTTGCTGAACCAGATGATTATTGAACCCCAAGATACTTCCGTAGAAATACGGCACGACACTTTTAGTAGCCTACTATGTCTTCACCATATACGGATCATAAATGAAGACTCGCTGTTCTAATGTGTACAGCGTTACCACGAACAAAACTGGACTGTACTGAATGGAACTCAGCTATAGCGTTATCAACCACTTATGAATAAAATCCCCATTCTATAGGTTTACATTTCCCACATTAGACCTAAAATTCCCACAATGAGTTATCATTTATAATACAAATGTGTGTATATAATATAATGCCTACCCACTTCACTTGCGTGATTCGGGTTCATAATATTGCGGACAGATGGCAGGACTGTGACACATTTTTTCAAGTTGCACAGCACTTCGGCGGGCTACGCTATGCATGATGCCAATCTGTGGAGAGTTATGTCGTAGACTATATGTAAATGTTCGTGTAAGTATAATGTGGGAATGGATGAGGATGATGATGTAAATGAGGAAGGGAGAAATGGAAATACGGTGCCAGCACGTAGCAACACTATGCAGTAGAGGGCCCCGTCCGACGGACGAATCACTCTCATCATCACAATCTAGTGATCAGAAGTTGTGCATCGCCATCTCTCCTAGTCCCGAGGTAGAAATTTTACACAAAAATTCTGACTCCGCCGGGAATCGAACCTGGGGCGGCTAGTCTGGAGACAAACACGCTATCACAAAGCTAACTCGGCGGTTATAATATAATGTTAAGTGACATAATCAGCAGCTAACTGAGCTTAAAATTAAAAGGCAAGCGTTAGGATCGCTGTGCGCTGCATCACATCAATGTGCTGTACATAGGCTATGGCAGCGTTTCTCAAACTTTTTTGAAGTGGGGACCACTTTTTTAAGTCAGAACAGTTCCGCGGACCACCTTACTCTTGTTCCCTACGAAAGGAAATTTATCATTTTTGTAGTACATTTTAATACTAGTACCGTATACTTATATTTTAAAACAAAATTAATTAATTAAAATAAATTTAATTCATTTTATTTTATATTCGTATTAACTGATTAAGTTACTGTTAATAGAAAAAAATCATTTTCGTTTTTTGATAAATCAAGGCTAGAGTTTGGATAATCTTTAACTTAATAACTAAACAAAATAAATGTTAGTAGTCACATTAATGAGATGGGTAAGCCTGCCGATTCTTGCACAGTTATTCTATATTTGGATATATGCTAGCAAGCTTAAGTCGGAGATCGTCATACACCGAGTCGATTTCGGTACTTTGTTTTCATTAGAATTAGTGATGAAAACCCTTTCTCACACAGATACGTAAAAGCAAACTGAATTATAATCTGTAAAGCATCATCGTACAGTTCACTATATTCTCTTTTCACTTGTGATGAGGTCCAGAAATTAACCATACCTTCCGCTTGGAATTTCATTTTAAGTCCGGTGTCATTCGAGAGTTCAAAACTGCTCTCTTTCACTCAATGAAAGTATGTTATTTTCAATATCGCAGTGAAAGTGATAACGAACTCATGAAAATTTGTCGTGTTTACTTGGAAAATAAATTTCAAATTGTGATCTCAGAGTTTCTAGATGCGAACATATTTCATTGCACAATTATTTTCCAATAACGAAATCATTTTCAACCAAAAAAGGCTCTAGGATTGGAAATAGTGAAACAAATCCTCTGTTTTACGGACACGACTAGCAAACCAAGTTTTCTTTCGAACATCTTTATTTTCTCATGTGCATTGAGAACAGTCAAAGAATTACCTGTAGAGAAAGATTTAGTTCGTTTAGTTTTGAGAATACACTCTGAAAGATATGCCAATGTACTTAACCACATGTCATCAGCTGATGTGCAGAGAAAAAATGGCGAGAAACACCACGTTCATAGTGTTAAATCCCTCTTCTGTTGCTGAGAGTAAGAGTGGGAAGTCGGTAGACAGGTAGGATAATAAATTTCATAAAATGTCAGTACTGGGAGAAAAGGTGAAAGGTGATTCCCATGTGTTATTTCCAAATTCTGAGATTTTCAGCTATAGTGTATTATGCAATTCGTTTGAATTTTATTTTTTCTTCTCTCCTTTTTGAAGGACCACAAGCGCAGACCTCGAGGACCACAGGTGGTCCGCGGACCATAGTTTGAGAAACGCTGGGCTATGGAAATTATAAAATTCTTGACTCAACAATTCTGGCGTCCCAATTCGATCTCCAACTCAACCTCCCCTCCTGTTCCGTTCCATTCACTGATATAGTGTCTGCTTTTCATGGAGATTCAAGTGTCACCGTGTTACCGTATGCAAAATGTTGCACAGTCAATGTTTTTTGCTTGAAACGTAGGTATAACCACAAACACTGTTGTAAGACCTTCGTAGTCAATAGCCTATGTTTTTTTTTTTTTTTTTTTTCACGTTATAAAATTGGTAATCGAAAATTCTTTTCAGATTCTGCATTGGAATGAGAGGAGGCATCATCTACTGCATTTCCATTTCAGAAGAGTTATGCAAATGTTTTTCACCAAAAATGTGACAATATTCTACACATCAAGTTGGTCACCGAATTTTTCTCCTAATCTAGTCAGATTTGTTACAGTTTGTCTAGACTCAACTCTTAAGGCTATTTTAGGACCAACAAATTTCATTTCCTTGAAGAATGATGAGAGTGGTACTAAACTTTATTACTTAGGAGTATTTGCTGATAACCCATATCAACTACAGTGAATAATTGTAATCATTGTAATGAACTGCAGTGAAAAGACGCAATACGAACAAGTGTAGGAAGCAGCTAACAATAACTTAACAAACTAATTTCTCTCACTCACAAACAATACATTGAATTAATTTTAGTAACATTCAAATAAGTACGTTAATTAATATTATTAAGATCAAATAAAAAGTAGATAAAAACTCAACGACATTTCCCACGATTTGTGAACTTTCTTCCCTTTTTCCCAAAACTAAAAAATTAGTAATAATTTTTCCCTTGTTCTGGAAAATTTCGCACGGATCGGGAACACTGGTCAGCATTACATTAGTGCTCTAATCTTGAAGTCTCTTCAGCCTATGTTATCAGACTGTGGAGTGTCGTTTCAAATCGTATTAAATACATCCTCGGTCGAAATTTAGTTTGAAGCGATTTCGCATAGCTGAGACGGTATTCTTTAAGATCCTAATCTCATATTGGAGCAATTCGTATTCTTTCCCGCCTTTTTTTTCTATGATGAGAATGATGTGTTGGATCAAATCGTATTATGTACAACTCCCATGATGTGTCGGATAAAATCGTATTATGTACAACTCCCATGATGTGTCGGATCAAATCGTATTATGTACAACTCCCATGATGTGTCGGATCAAATCGTATTATGTACAACTCCCATGATGTGTCGGATCAAATCGTATTATGTACAACTCCCATGATGTTTCGGATCAAATCGTATTATGTACAACTTCCATTAGTTAAAATCTTAAATGCACAGCATTGGACAGCGTGCTGTATCTTCCCGCCATCACTGAGTTTCCCACTGTTTTACAAGATTGTGATTATCAAGGTATGTACAATAGCAAAATCTATTAAGAGCAGTAAGGGAATCAGAGAGAGGAGAGGTGGTGCCCGAAAGAGAGCACTATATGTAGCTATGAAGAGGGAAGTAGTGTAATTTATCTCTAAATTAAGAGCAAGTGGTCCACACCTGTGGAGTAACGGTGAGCACGTCTGGCCGCGAAACCAGGTGGCCCGGGTTTGATTCCCGTTCGGGGCAAGTTACCTGGTTGAGGTTTTTTCCGGGATTTTCCCTAAACCCTATATGAGCAAATGCTGGATAACTATCGGTGCTGGACCCCGGACTCATTTCACCGGCATTATCACCTTTACTTCATTCAGACGCTAAATAACCTCAGATGTTGATAGAGCGTCGTAAAATAACCTACTATAACAAAGAGCAAGGGAATCACATTACAATAGAAGTAAAAGTCAGAGACTTTTTTTGGCTTTCGACTTAAATATTACAAATCTCTTCAAAATGTACAATTAAAGTGATAATACCCGACTTAAGAGTAAAAAGATTGTTTCCCCCCCTCCCCCCCCCCAAATATTTCTCGGACAGAATTCAATAGGCTATAGGAATTTGTACACCGGCCAATAATGAATGCAGTTATTGCCACACATGCTGTTCCCAATAAGAAACTGCGATAATACACTGAAAAAGACTAGGCTCTTAGTCGATTTAGGCTCACATAAGCTTCGTGCCAATACGTTCCATAAAATTATGAGAATAGAACCTAATGAGACACAGTCATTTTGTTTCGACTTACAGCAACTGCAACCGCTCTCGAAACTCAGCATAGGTGAAGTATATTATTCAAGACAATTAGCTTTCTATAATCTCTGTGTAACTGATAAAGCTTCACAGAAGCCAAATTTCTTTACATGAAATGAAGCACAGGCTGGGCGGGCGCTATTGAAGTGGCATCTTGTGTCACTACATTTATCAGTGAATTTAATTTCGGCAGTTCACCAAATGTATTAGGATGTTCGCCGATGAATGTGGTGTACAAAATATCATGCATGTTGTTCATGCTCTTGGTCTTTGGCTCCAAAGAAAAGCATGTCCTCAGGTTTCTGAAAATCTGTTAGTTTTTCCGGTAAGAGGCCATTCTTTTCTACCAGCTGACAGAGCCCTTGGGCTAGTAGAAAAGGTTTTGCGTAAGAAGAATGAAATTCTTACTCCTGAGGAATATAAGGTGATATATATTATGAAACAGTGGGACAGTAAAATATTTAGGCACAGATTGGCATGTCAGGGATTTCAAGCTCTTGGCTAATGAATTTCATAACCTGAGTGGCATAAAAGAAATGAAAAGAATAATGCTAAAGAAATGCGAGAAGAATGGGAAAGTGAATGTCACTTTCAATATGGAACCTATATACCGATGTGACGATCCATCTAAATCATATGCTAGTCTGATGAAACGTGGTATGTTCATGTCAAAGTACCTCCTAAAGTCACCACCTTGAGATCAATCAGTGATGCAAAAAAATCTGATTTGCGAAACCTACTCAATAGTAGATTCGGAGACAACTGGAAAGAGGTTGATTCAGTGAAATATGATTTTGTTATTAATACAAATCAGATTAGTGAAAGTTAAAACAATGAGAATGAAGAATGTGATTGTTTGCATGAAGAATCACATACAGGTAGAATTTAAAATGTTAATGAAATTGTGTGTGCAATCTAAAGCAATGATTAATACATTTTCCAGTGTTCACGCCACATTTCATAAATTTTTTACTAAGCTTACTTACTTAAATATTGTAATACTGTATTTTAATACAAATCTTTACAACATATTTTTTATAATTTCATTATAAAGCTTACAAAAATATGTAATATTGTAATACAAGTGTTCACACATTTCGTAATTTTGTTATTAAAGCTTACTTAGATATTGCAGTAATTAATACAAGTGTTCACACCATATTAAATATGAAATTTTCATAATTTTATTATAGAGCTTAATAAAATACTGATATATAAGGATTGAAGAATAAAGTATACAGGCTGGGCACAAAGTCCCAATACTCCATACTATTGTGTGTCATGAGAATAATGGGGAACATGCTGACTCTTTAGATACTTAGGTATACACAGTTAGTGTACAGTGGTTATTTTGTTTGTATGTTTGAATTATGACCAGAATTACATCAATAGTGTGCATATTTGAGGTATTTCAGATATTTAAGGGGGTAACGGAACTTTGTGCTCACTCTGTACATGCCATAATTGTTTAAAATTTATATTCAATGTGAGTTAGAGATCGACCCGGGTGGCCGCACGATCCAAAGTATGTCTCTTTAGGCAGCTCCGTTCGAAGGGTTGCAGGTAAGAAACTCGCCGTTCCTTATCACTATTTTCCAACAGAAAGCAATAAAAACTATTGCTGTATCGTCCTACGTAGTATGTTACTGTAAGAACCACAGAAAAAACTGCCAAATGACGGCACAATTCAGCGTGGTTTATATATGCAAATCGTATTATGTCACAAAATCGCTTCAAAACATATTAAATCCACTGTGTCGGTGCAAAACGTATTAAGTGTAAACTTCAATTGACAATATCATGCATTAGATTAAACAATCAGTGTCAGTGTTTATTACATTTGGTGTCATTTCACAATGCCTAAAAAGTGACATTAGGATATTTAAAATTTTTCCATTATCTTAGCCGTGAAACGTTTTTTACGTTTCCTGTAAAATTTGTTTTTCTGCATTTAATACGATTTGAAACGACACTCCACCTCTCCACACTACGCAACACAAAACATTTCCACGCTGAATTCAGGGGAAACGTATACACACTGTTTTCACGGCAGTCGCGTTAGACATACATTCATTCATTCATTCATTCATTCATGGTGTTCTACCTAAAGGCACGTCTTTCACTGTAAACCCAGCATTCTCCAGTCTTTTCTGTTGTTCGATCTACAGAATAACAAAAAGCCGATGGCATTTACCTGCGCGAAATCTGTTTCCTGACGAACATTCTGTAGGTCAACATTGTAAACTATTCAATTAACCGCATTAACTACATATAGCTTCCGAATATACAGAATATTTTTACTATATAGCCCTCCTTTACAGATACTGTATGTCTTTCTGCCTGAGCTTTCAGACAGTGTTGCTAACAGGCTATCACTAAATCCTGCTAGACGAAACTTAAATATAAGCTAATTTCGAGCGATAAAAGCTAGATTTTCATAAAATACTTTAAAATCAAGAAATTAAACATTTCATTTGTAGATACTGTTAATTCCATGTATTGTGGGTCCCTATCACCACGGTTGCGGATCGAGGAGACTGCCTCCAGATATGGAGGGTAGCTGGGAATATATTGAATAAGCAGTCGCGGACAGCCGATGAGGGGTGGTCCTCCAGCTTGGGGGTTGGGCGAAGGGCTAACAACCCATCACCGTAAAAAAACAGCTTGTTACGAATCCTTCAAATAAAAATATCTTGGAGCAACAGTAACAAATATAAATGATACTCGGGAGGAAATTAAACACAGAATAAATATGGGAAATCCCTGTTATTATTCGGCTGAGAAGCTTTTATCATCCAGTCTGCTGTCAAAAAATCTGAAAGTTAGAATTTATAAAACAGTTATATTACCGGTTACTCTTTATGGTTATGAAACTTGGACTCTCAATTTAAGAGAGGAACATAGGTTAAGGGTGTTTGAGAATAAGGTGTTTAGGAAAATATTTGGGGCTAAGAGGGATGAAGTTACAGGAGAATGGAGAAAGTTACACAATACAGAACTGCACGCATTGTATTCTTCACCTGACATAATTAGGAACATTAAATCCAGACGTTTGAGATGGGTAGGGCATGTAGCACGTATGGGCGAATCCAGAAATGCATATAGAGTGTTAGTTGGGAGGCCGGAGGGAAAAAGACGTTTAGGGAGGCCGAGACGTAGATGGGAAGATAATATTAAAATGGATTTGAGGGAGGTGGGATGATGATAGAGAATGGATTAATCTTGCTCAGGATAGGGACCAACGGCGGGCTTATGTGAGGGCGGCAATGAACCTCCGGGTTCCTTAAAAGCCAGTAAGTAGTAGATACTGTTAATTAATTATATATCACATGTTTTAATACTGAATAATTGAAACTATGATTACATGATATAATTAAGCTGAGAGATATCGACTGGTAAGAGTAATGATTTAAGTTCATCAGGGTCAATGTCTAATCCTTGATGTTCAGTAGCAATGAAGAAGTACTTACAGTGGCTGCAATATCTTTGCTATTAAATGTATGTGAAGTACTCGGTGAGTCGTCACTCATCCCTTTTTGTATGCAGCCTGGGTCCCTACTTTACGTATCACGTCTATTGGCAATATTATAATCTTGGCAACAACTGCCCAAATTTCTTGATGAAGAAAATGCGCTGGATGATGTAATTTATTTGGGTTTTCAATGTTTCCATATGTGGATCACGTGAATTACGTCACCTCAGCAAGAAAGGGAAAGAGTTGGAAGAGAAGGATGATAAGTAGATCCATGATGAAACATGCTTCAACTCGTCTCTGCATTACAGCATATTATTACGTGCTTACCGTGAATAGTTTGAGACTAATATTTATACAATAGTAAATAAATTTATTTAAAATTGGATTAAACCAACGAAGCTCCCCGCGTGCTAAGCGAAGGAAATAAGCTAGATTACCCGCTAAGCCGGATGGAATTGTTTTTGCCTCTAAACTTAACATCAAAAAAGCAAGATTTAGCTTGAAAAAAGCTAAATTGGCAACACTGGTTTCAGATCACAACTGTACACGGAACTGTATGCTCACCAGTGAGCTCTATAGATGCTCACTCCCTTTCATATAATGTGAATGGAACTGGAACTATATTTATTTGTGTGAATGCATAACCGAGGTCTCTGCCGTTCAGTGTCATGGTGACCTTGTGCCGACCACATAACAAGAGAATCCCGCTACCTGTGAAGTTAGCTTAGGAAGTAAAATATAAATAGGAAGAAAACAAGATGCTTTCCTTCAAGAGATGCTGAAAACATATTAGTTTCACTATAATTTGCGCAGAAATCAATATTTTGGTGTTTCACAATACTTTCTCTATACTTTTTGTAATGAACAGAAAATTGTGTTGAGTGTACGAAAAGCATAAGTTGTCGGATGTATGTAAACACTTCAGTATAAACTTCGAAAGTGACGGACCCGCTTCTAAGAAGGCATCTGAGCTTGTGACAACACGACAAAAGCGAATCCAATTTGCAGAAGCGGCGAAAGCTGAGAGATATCGACTGCAGAGTACACAACTGGTAAAACTTGATCCGCGAGTAAATACCTAAATACCAAATCCGTGTCTGGACACAGTAATATTTTCCAAACCTTGAAACATCGTTTCCGTGAGTTATAGGCCTATGTTAATGATATGCGTCTGTTAGATGACAGTGGGGTTACCAAGTTTTTAGAATGCCAATAGGTGCGAGTATGATGAGCAGGCTTAGGATCCGGGACACTTTAGCAACCAATGTACGCACAACTCGACTATAGAGTTCCTTGAACATAGTAGACCAACTGGCTGCTCGCGGTGCTATGTGCAGGTATTGAGCACGTAGCGGGCTGAGTGCGAGCGGAGCTATGGACGTGTACAGTTTGTCCTCGGTATACTGAGGATTACGTAAGAGTAAGACTAATTTGACCGTCTCTTCATGTTGCCAACTAATACTAGATATCACCAAAAAGAATAAAATCACACAATGCCATGTATAAGAATAATAATAATAATAATAATAATAATAATAATAATAATAATAATAATAATAATAATATAGTATTAACAATAACGATGTCTTGCTTATTTACCACATCTCATCTTTATGTCGGAGAGGCGTTTTCTAAAAGATTCAATATTTTGTGAAAGAGTATATTTTTCTTCTGGACCTCTCGCACAATATGTTAGTACTTACTAGATTAATGTATGATCTAATATTAAAATGTATTTTGTCTTATAACATGAAATTCATTGCTTTGATTAAACAGTTTACGATTCACGAGACCTAACCTAAAAATGTATTTTGTCTGATCACGTGAAATGATTAGTATGAATTCCGAAAACAAATGACACTTTGAAATATATGCTTTAGAATATATACTCCATTATTGTAATAAAAGTCTAAACACGAAAGAAATTAATTAAAATGTGAAATGGTATTTCGATTATTACCCAAGGGCATGTATCACACGAAATATGTTATATTTATTTACACTTAGCCTACCTGACTCTAATCTTGAAATTGTAACCACAACACAAAGCAACACATACAATAACTAATATGTATTAATATTAATACTGATATTAATTAATTACTAGTATGTTCAAATCTCACTAGCTTCCAGTAATGGGCTCAGAAATCTAGAACAATTTGAATTTTCAGAATTTAAACTACCGACAACTTGTGTCACTGCTGCCAACATAACAGTTATAAAATCACTACCAGTTGTAGTATTTTTCAGTACCGAAATTCGAAACGAAGTTGACAAAAGAAAATTCAACCTGCAAACTATAAAATCACCATAATCCACTAGCTTATGTAGTAATGGGGAAACGGGTTCGATCCCCGCTTGGGCTGATACCTGGTTGGGTTATTTCCGAAGTTTTCCCCAACCGTAAGGTGAATGCCAGGTAATCTATGGCGAATACTCGGCCTCATTTCGCCAAATACCATCTCGCTATCACCAATCTTATTGACGCTAAATAACCTCGCAGTTGATACAGCGTCGTTAAATAATCAACTTAAAAAAATAATGGGGGCAAAATGGTTGAGTTTCACCTTTAGGGTATTAAGTAAGCTGACCCGGACTTATAGCAGTGGTTGTCTCGTAGATCGGCGCCTGTTTGTCATGGAAAAAAAAAAAGCCATTAAAGCGAAGGCCTTTGACGCCAACAAACAATTTCGGTTCTTAATGGGAAGCAACATACTTCTTCATGGAATGTAGCAAAGTTCTATGTAGATTTTTCGAATTATTGGAAGAGATAAATTTTTTCCTGGAAATGAGTTGCAGAGCTCGCAAATATTAATTGGAAATGTGATCTTGCATTCATGGCTAATATAACTTAACATTTAAACGTTTTAAATGAATCACTTAAAGGGAAAAAACAAATTGATCACAGATATGTTCTGCAGTATTGAAATTTAAAAAAAATATACTGGCATTATAGGAACGTTAACTGTCCAATGTAAACACTCACGCAAGATCACATTCTCTTTACCTCCCCGAGTGGTGGCCCGTAAGGGAGGGAACAGGCTGCGGCTTGTTTACATTCCTCAGTTACCCATTGCGCTCTCTATACCTACCAAAAAAGCTTACATAAAGCGTATATGCAAATTATACGATCCCGTCTCTCCGTCGGCCACCACTTCCATAGCAACTTTCCATCCTTATTTCGGTGCGAAATTGGCGTCGCCGCTCAATTTGTCTTTACGATATGTAGGCTATGATTCGAATAGAAGCCAAATGCATAAATAGATCTTGCTTGTCTTTGGTAACGCAATTGTAAAGAAACACATTTTTTCTTCTTAAGAACACAGTAATGAAGAATTAAGAATTAGCCACGAATTCCTGTAGGGCAAGGGCCTCCTGACTATGCAGGGTGGTTTGTCAAGCAGTTCTCGGTTAGCCACTCCGGGAATGTCTGGGTTAACGATGAAGGGTCTACAGTTCACTAATCACTGTTTGGGTTGCAAGTTGCAAGCTTATAATTTTCTAAACATGGTAAGGTTTATCTTGTCTCAGTAGCAATAAAACCAAGTCCCTCCAAATAAGGGTGGAGATTATAGGAGGGTTGTAAATTTTCAGGATTCCTTTCAAAATCTTGTTATTGTACAGGCTGCCGGAACACAGTTTCTTGAAAGACAAGCTCAGTGACGGAACTACACAGTACGAAGGGAGATATTTTGTTATTTTATTTTGCGCTACAGAATGTATCAACTAGTCCCTTCCGCCACTGGATGGATGGACGGCATCGCTCCACTCCCCCATCGCCATAACAACACAGACGAAGTAAGACATATCTCCTTTCTCTCTCTTTTCACAGTGAGACAAGATACATCTTAGTTGAATAGCTCGAGGACTAACACAACCAAGAGACTGCAGTGCATATCGGAGCTGATAACAGCAAATGGAACTGTGAAGTGGAGGAGGGAGAATATCAACATAAGAATGAGCATACAATAAATTTACAAATTTTTGAATTCATAAAACCTTATCTATCTAGATATAACAAGTTAATTTAGAGGATAAGCAGTGAAGTTTTGTCATCGATTTAAATGCTGCGTGCGTTACTCCACTGGAATACAAAATACCGATTTCTATGTGGATGCAGAAGAAGCTGAATGCATGTTTACACTTCAGAAAGTAAATCGTGACACGCAAGTGCGAAGAAAGTTTCGCACAAATAATATGAAAATAAGAGGTCTACAGTGATTGACGAAATGTCAAAAGATTGCTTCTTGTTTTATTTTTGTTTGTACGAAAAAAAATAAAAAATAAAAAAATAAAGAAAAAAGAAACACTTGCATGGCAGAATTTCCTTCGTAAACCGAAACAAATTCATTTTTATGACATTACACTGCAGTAGTACCCCAAGAAGCTGGCAATTATATTTACATGCAATCGATAACAATACTTGATGCATTTGATGTGTTATACGTACAACCAATTAATTATGTAAGATATGTTCAATGCGTTTAAAATTTCGACAGCTACGTAAACTCAATTTGTTCACTCAAGTCCTTTCTTGGGCTTGACCTAAATTCAAATCTAGATTTCTCTCGACTTGGTACGAGCATACATCTAAATATTTATAGTGTTGATCTCCATTTTAGGTTCCTTAAACATGCAGTCTTCAAGGCTTATTGTGTCCCACTTTTGGTGCTTATTTATTTTACTTTTCTGCCAGGAACTTCTGTGATTTCTCGAAACAGTCCCTAGAGACATCTCCCCGCAAAGGAATGAAACTTAGAAAGGGAAAAACTGTGGTTAGTAATTTTACCTGGATGGTCCCCTTAAAAATACATTGTCCTTTAGCTGACTTTAAATCAGCAACTCTTCGAACCACAGAGAAGCATAGACCATCGAGAAAATCATTCTCGATCCAATATTAGAGAAACTCTCGTTTTGTGGAATTGACATTCGACGGTGGGTCTCCATGTACTATAGCATATGACATCACATTGTTAACGATCAAACAATGAAGCTGCAGGCAGATTGGAAACTGATGACCGTGATTTTAATTCCGATTTTTTAAGAGTCACGGAAATGTATCTTTCCAGCATTCTTTGTACAAGACGAGCGGTTGTTGGCATGTCAGCTAGGCACTAATAAACAAACAAGATCTCTCTTTTGCTTTAACGCTTAAAATGTTACAGAAATGCTAATATTTGGATATAAAACGTGCAATAAAAGTTCTAAAAAAGAAAAACAACAGATTTATGGTATCTGTCACCAAGTATACTCCCGAAATGATATACGTACGAGTATTTTAAACCACTTTCTCGTATATTGACTATCAACAAAATTATGAAAATCCGTGATATTCATGTCTGGCGCAATGCCACTCACGGAGCAGGGAAACAGTGTCATGGCTTGTCTGGACATCTATTTTAGCAATTAAATTAATTGATATAGGCTATTAAGTTCTTGATGAAGGAAATGCAATGCACTATGAAATACAACCCCAAATACACAATGAAATACAATCCCTAATTACGTGTATATAAAATCAAAATTATTAAGTTCTTAATAAAGGAATATAATACACAATGAATACAATCCCTAATTGAAGAGGTGGATTCCAAATGAAAAGTTAAGAGAAAAATGACACAGACTGATAAAATAAATTTGACGCCCTTATATCCATTTGAAAAAACGTATGCAGACACTAAGTCAAGACAAGCCTTGATTTTTAACAACCACGCAATGACGCCTGCGTGAGCACGGCGCGGTACAGCGTGAAACCAAAAGATTGACATGTGCGTGGCGCGCATTGTTGTGGTTTTTAACACACGGTCATCGTGTGCATCTCGCTAGAAGCGTCATGAAATTCGTACGTTTCGTGTTGACATGGATCCACTTGTGGTTGCCTTGTTGGCTGTTGCTTGAAACGGGGGATAATAATGATTTAAGATTACTGATTTATTGTAAAAATGGGGGTGCTGCAAATATATTCAGTAGGACACATTTCTAGGCATTTTCTCTGGCAATCCTGTCCTTGTACAACTTCTTGCTAACGTCATAAATAGCAGGAAAACTATGCACACTATATATTAATAATTTCTCTTCAAGCCCTTCTTTGGAAGTCATGATACAAAAACTAATATTGTAGGCCTACAATACAAAAACAAAAACTCCAAACTGTTATAAAGGGTATGGATGTATCATTACTAGGAGGGGTCGGAAGTATATGCACTATAAAATAGAACTGCTGGTTGGTATATATTACCAGACCCCCTCGCGCGCCTGATAGCAGATATTTCTGGATACTTAAGCTGTGTTTTGGAAGCAATGCATATTATGTCCAATCACAGAAGTCTTTAAAAAAGATATAGGCTATATTTATGCCAGTGGGTGCACAGCAAACCTGTGTGCAATCGGCCGCTATGGGTTTCGGAATGCTCCTAGTTTGAGGATTAGTGTAAAAGATCTTGAAAGATCGCAGTGCTGAGTCGTAGTGCCCCCTCCCGAAATTCTATTCCTTTTTTTTTTCCCATTGAAAAGCAGGATTCAGTGCATGTTATATATATTTTTATTATTGCCAAGTTTCGTAGACACTTTGAACGCATACAGCGTTAATCGCAAAATATTGTTGTTAAAATATTTATTTAATACAGTATAATGAAGATTTTAGTGCAGGGGGCACATGATCATGTGACCCTAGGAAAGAACCGCGCCTGCTGTAGCTTAATGCTTTTATTTTCTCTCTCTTGTACGGAGGAGGGACCCGAAGGCTTACTACACTGCAACCTCAGGCTTATTGTGCTTACCACTGCTATTCTGTAAATGATTGGGTAAGCGAACGGCCGCGCTCTAGCTTAATGCTTACTAATTTATCGAATTCGCTGCTGATTATTAACATGAGGAATACCTACACATTTATTATTTTCAGGTACTATAATATTCTATCTATATTTCCAAAATTACTTTTTAAATGAAAGAGTGATGGAACGGAGAAAAATTCTCTCCGGCGCCGGGATTTGAACCCGGGTTTTCAGCTCTACGTGCTGATACTTTATCCACTAAGCCACGCCGGATACAACCCCGACGCCGGTTAGAATCGTCTCAGATTAAGCTCCATCTCTTGGGTTCCCTCTAGTGGCCGCCCTCTCCACTACGTCATAGATGTCCCGGCGCCGGAGAGAATTTTTCTCCGTTCCATCACTCTTTCATCATATGATGACGCAGAATATCTGCATGGAAATATCATATGTACTTCGGTACATCAAAATATATATGATATGCGTAATAAAATCACTTTGTGATTTAAGACGGCGCCCATACCGTCGGATCCCGGCCAACCAGTCACTCATTCGAGTGCACCTCAACACATGTATGGACTTCGGTCCTGCGTTCATAGACATCTATGACGTAGTGGAGAGGGCGGCCACTAGAGGGAACCCAAGAGATGGAGCTTAATCTGAGACGATTCTAACCAGCGTCGGGGTTGTATCCGGCGTGGCTTAGTGGATAAAGCATCAGCACGTAGAGCTGAAAACCCGGGTTCAAATCCCGGCGCCGGAGAGAATTTTTCTCCGTTCCATCACTCTTTCATCATATGATGACGCAGAATATCTGCATGGAAATATCATATGTACTTCGGTACATCAAAATATATCAAATATATACTTTTTAAATGTTTTAATAGCAATTATTTCGTAGCACCTGATGTATACACAGGATGGAAGTGAAACAGTCCTGCAGATTGAAAGGGACGATAAGGTAGCCTACACTTAAATTAATATAAAACGTTTTATGATTAAATGCACGGTTAATTAGAAAACTGAGTTGGAAGTTTCAGCAATCTGGCAACATCGCCCTTAACACATTCCTGTTTCTTCTCGTAATACGGATATAAGAGGTCAACGAACTCAAGTCTGTCTGCCTTAGTGAAATACCTCCCATCTCCCTTTCTGGCTACAACGTTGCAACCTGGCCGCATCGGTAATTGGCTTCAAATTAGTGGTTTTCAAATTAAATTTACACTTTTACTGCGTCATAATACTTTTGATCAATAAAGCGGTACGAAAGGACGTGTTTCAACTAATCATGGCTGTTTATTGCTACAATTTTATCACTTCCTTAACATTTGTTTGTTTTTATCACTTCCCTAGCATCTGTTTCTTTGTTAACCAACGTTTCCAAATACAAATTCTTTACGGTATGCTATTAACCATATCGTCATTTGTTTTCCGCATAGTCAACTGAAAATGGCAGCTCCGCTCAAACGTTTTGGTTAAGGTAACATTAGTGAAAAAGAATTTTAGTAAGTCAGTTAATACCTATTTTATTGTATTAGAGTACTTTATTGCTTCTAATGTTTATATACTTTCTTCTGTTTTTATCACCTCCCTACCATTTGTTTTTTTTTTGTTTGCCAATATTTCAAACTGCAAATCTTTATGCTTTGCGACCATCATTTGTTTACCGCGTAGAATAGATAGTCAACGGAAAATGGTGGCTCCGTTCAAACGTTTTGGTGAAGCTAACATTAGTGAAATAGAATTTTAATAAGCCAATTAATATTTTATCGTACTAGAGTACTTTAGGCCTATTTCTTCTAATCTTTATAATATTTTCTTGTAACCGTGTAGTTGGCCACTCGAGTTTTTATTTTATCTAGATAAATCAAAACCTCTAGTGAGATTACTGTTGATATAACTATGGACTTTTCACCAATACGGTATTAGTGTACACTTTTTTGTTACATACAACATGAGCTATTCGTTGTGAAAATCTGCACGGTTATTTCATTTCCACCAATCGGTACATTGGGTATGTACAGTACTGTATAATGTGTATAAATACCGTACACATACAAAGATAGAGAAAACATGTAAAAAATGTGTTATTTATATTACACTACTTATTTTTTTTTGTTTAGTAACAGCTATATTAGCAATGTCGAAGTGGATTATTTTGCCCATTAGCGTTACACTTTCTTCATAGTCCATAAGAATCTCTGGTCTAGACAAGTGCTCTATGATGTTTAGCAGGTGAAGGAAGCATTTCACCTTTTCGTCACAGTTACGAAAATGTGATCGACAGTCGGCCATCATTCGTCACGGCAAGCCCAAACAACTTAGACACAGTCATTAATAATGGGCGAGCTGGATGTGTGCAGCGGTGGGTGTGGCAGGCGGGGGTCATAAACAACGAGGCAATCTCAGCCGTGGGAACTGAAAGCCAGGCCAGAAGAGCTGGGCGTTAATGTTACTATTACTACCAGGCCTTCCGCTAACCATTGAACAATTACGTACGTTTGACTTCTTCTGTTTCTATCACCATCACCACTACCACCACCACCACCATGGCTCAGTCGGTTAAGGCGCTTGCCTGCCGGTCTGAAGTTGAGCTCGGGCGCGGGTTCGATCCTCGCTTGGACTGATTACCTGGGGTTTTTCCGAGGTTTTTCCCAACCGCAAGGTGAATGCCAGGTAATCTATGGCGAATCCTCGGCCTCATCTCGGCAAATACCATCTCGCTATCACCAATCTCATCGACGCTAAATAACCTGTAGTTGATACAGCGTCGTTAAATAACTAACTAAAACAAACACACCACCACCACCATCATCAACAAGATTTTAGGGATAGGATTTTGCACTGAAATGTCATAATGATGGTTGATAAGGTTCGATGTTTACATTCTTTACATTCACCGTAGGCCTACATATAGTAGGCCTAGATACAGAACGTTCATAGCGCGATGGTCTTCCACCTAGACGGCGCGGGTACGATCACAGGCCAGGTTGTGATGGAATTTGTGGTGGATAAAGCAGACGTTGCAGAGGGTTTTTCTGAGAGTACGGACTCTCAAAAATAAAAAAATAAAAATAAAAAAAAAACACACCTTTCACATGATATTTTTTAACGCTTTGAAACAATGTTACACATTTTATACAGAGATTAAATATTTCAATGCGTTTTAGTCCGGCCTGAAATACAGGGTGTTTCAAAAATACGGGGCATAATTTCAGGTATGTATTTCCCACATGTAGACAATCAAAATAGTTCATTACAACATGTGTCCGGAAATGCTTCATTTCCGAGTTATGGCCTTCACAACATTGAAATTCACCGGAAAGTTTTTCTTTCCGCAGGTCGTTGTCATTACAGAAGATGTTCAAAATGTCCACCTCCTGCTTGAATATAGACCTCACATCGATGTCTCATTGACCTGCGAACACGATCCGAAACTCCAGGAGTATTGCGTATGTCCTCAGAACATGCCACAATTCAATTCCAAAGGGATTCCAAATCAGGCACCGGAGACGAATATACCAATGATTTTAAATGGCCCCACAAGTAGAAATCGAGAGGGTTCAAGATCAGGTGAGCGTGGAGGCCAAGCAATTGGGCCACCTCTACCTATCCATCGATCAGGAAACCTTCGATCCAAGTACCGGCGAGCCGTACGACTGAAGTGTGCAGGAGCGCCATCATGCAAGAAGTGAATGTGTTGACGATTGATCAGTGGAGTGTCTTCTAAAACATGAGGTACCGTATGGTGTTTTCCAGGAAATTCGTGTACGCCTGCCCCGTAAGTCTGTTTACAAGTACATGGGGTCCAACTAATCGATCACCAATGATACCGGCCCACATGTTGAGGGAGAACCGCACCTGGTGATGAGATGGAACAGTTGCACGTGGGTTTTCATACGCCCATACATGCTGATTGTGGAAATTTGTTATGCCATCTCGTGTGAAATGTGCTTCATCTGTAAATAATACTAAGGCAGGAAAGTTCGGATTTACATCACACTGCTGCAAGAACCACTGACAGAACCTAACTCGTGCAGGGTAATCTGCTGGTGACAGGGCCTGTACACGTTGCAAATGATAGGGATACAATTGATACTCTTTCAACAGTCTCCAGACAGTCGTATGAGGAACATTGACTTGCAACGCTACCCTTCGTGTGCTGATAGGAGGAGTCATGTTCACAGCCTCCAGAATCTCCTCCTGTACTTTTGGAGTTGTAGATCTTGGTCGTCCCCTTTCCAAACCAGGAGAGTTAAATTTTCCATACTCGCACAGACGGTAATGGAGACGTACAAATGTCTTCCGATCTGGACATTGTCGCTGTGGGTACCTCTCCTGGTACAAACGACGAGCCAGCGCAGCATTGCCGTCCGCCTTACCGTACATGAAGTGTATCTCTGCCAGCTCTTGATTTGAATACATGTCGCACAGTCTAACGCCTACACAACACTGAATGTAACTTTCGACTCGGAATGAACTGTCAGAGTGCCCTCTTAATGTATCCTTTGACTGCAACGACCTGCGGAAAGAAAAACGTTCCGGTGAATTTCAATGTTGTGAAGGCCATAACTCGGAAATAAAGCATTTCCGGACACATGTTGTAATGAATTATTTTGATTGTCTACATGTGGGAAATACATACCTGAAATTATGCCCCGTATTTTTTAAACACCCTGTATAAATGACAATCTTAAAATTCTACGAGAAAGAAATAGTGTTTCGGGGACAAAATTTAGACAGACTCTTGAGGACGAAATATAGGCATGTGCACCACAAGCACCACAGACGTAGGCCTATGACAGCATCTTGTCCTAATTACACTGCAATATCCGGTCCGCTGACTGTATAATCTTAGATTAGATATTTTAATCTATACATAAAAGCTAAAATATTACGTAAATACATATCTTGGGCTGTGAAGCACTACTGAGAATATATAAAAAGAAAAGTTTTCTAACCTCACAGATATTAAAAACTTAAATAACAGCGAAATAGACAATAATACTCGCTCCAACTGAAAGCAAGCTTGCTACTGCATCGTGCATAAAAAAGAATGGTTTCTACTCATCACCACCACGGTGCGACATGTTATAGAGGAAAACCGTGGGTGACGAATTTAGGGAAGGGGGCGAACATTGGGCACTATAATTAACTTCAAAAATAAGTTCTGTAAGGGCCGATAAAGAATTGTAAGTCATCATGCCTAAGTCGCTACTTGAAAAAAAAACATTTCTGAAGAGAAACAATGCCTTTAGAATAAAAAACTTTCCTAAGCTATCACAGGTACAGAACGCCGATATCTAACCTCCGGCAGTACATATGGAGGAGCAGCAGGTGTGCCTGTGAAAGTTAGGATAGGACTCGCATGTTCTTCATGATATTATGCAATGGCAAGTAAAATCCATTAACGTTATCCTGGCAGCTTTATTTACAAGTACGCCTACTACGAAGATCTTCTGGGTGCACCAGCAACGCCTCGAGAGTCTGCGAGGCCTTTAACATAATTCGATATTGCTACTCCCGACCAAAGTACAGATTCAAGTTTAAATTAATCATACTTGAATGCAGTTCCATTTCAAAATGAGATATAACAGCCGGGAGGCACTTAGAGTTGCGTGGGTACAAGTTGATAATATCTTTAAGTCTTATTTTACTTTCTCCATCTAATTTTAGAGAAAGGAGAGTGATCATGCCAAAATCGATTTCCAGACTAAAAGATCAAAACACATATTTTTATTTTCCTGAATAACCGTCCTCCGTGATGGAGTGGCTTACCATTACACCCGAGATTAATGCGTTCAAGCTCAAATGAGGGAGTAAAAGTTACCATAGCTTCCTTGGCAAGAGAAGTAAAGTCGAGGATTCTATGTTGTAGTACCTACGTAATTTAACCCTGCCCCTGACTCAAGAGGTCTCGAGACAAAATACTTGTATTTCTTCTCTACACCTCTTCTCTTTTTCTTTCTCTTTGTATATAGAACTACAGTAGAGCGTCTCGTTTAGGCACAGTGAAAACGTAAAGAAAGTGCATGTAACGTGTGGGAGAGGACGAGCTGTATGATAAACACGAGGGATGCACAAGGTTTTAGTCACAACATTTATGGCGGAGCATTAATTGAAATTATATTTTCCAAAAACACACAAAACAAAAGAACACTAATTGCATAACTTTATCATACACATTTTAACAAACAAGCAACTGTAATGTTGAAATAATTCGATATAACAAATAAAATTTTGCTACTTATATGATGTTGCTTTCAAGCAGCAATTTTTACGGTCATAAAATAAATTTCATTCTCTGTATGACTAACATAATATCACCGTCTTCTGTGGCCGAATTAACAAAACTACAGTACATTAGTCTGAAGTGACAAAACTACTTCCTAATTATCCCCTCTCAAAGTTCAATTTATTCAGGTACAGTATAGAAGACGGTCATATTATGTTAGTCATACAAAGAATGAAATTCGTGACTGTAGAAATGCTGCTTGAAAATAACATCATATAGACTAAGTAGTAAAATTTGATTTGTTATATTGAATTATTACAATATTACAATTCCTTGTTTGTTAAAATGTGTATATGATAATGTTATGCAATTTGTGTTCTCATATTTTGTGTGTTTTTGAAAAATATATGTCAATTAACGTTAATTAATACAATTAATTGTAACTAAAACCTTGTACATCCCTCGTGTTTATCGTAAGGCTCGACCTCCCCCAGACGTTACCTGCACTTTGTTTACGTTTTCACTGTGCCTAAACGAGACTACTGTACGTCTTTCTCCTCACCACGTATGAAGGATACCTTAAGAACTGATCGTCACATAAAAATCCAGCAACCTCCCTTGCTCTCCTTGTGTTCCCCTTGTTCTCCTTGTATCCCCATTGTCATTCTTGTGTTCCCTTGTTCTCCTTCTATTCTATTTGTTCGCCTTGTCTTCCCCTTGTTCTCATGTATTCCTCTTGTTTTCTTTTTGTTCGTCTTGTTCTCCTTACGTTCCTCTGGTTCTTCTTGTCTCCGTCTTGTTCTCCCTGTTTTCTTTTTTTCTCCTTATATTCTCCTTGCATTCCTCTTGTTCTCTTTGCCTTCCCTTTGTTATCCTTGTATTCCGCTTATTTTCTTCTTCTTCCCGTTATTCTTGTGTTCTCCTCGTTTCATTTCTCGCACAACTTACACGTACTTCTAAGTAAACATATGCAGCATAGTGAAGCTATGCATTATCGACAGGTAATCGCACTGACACGTAGTTCTACATAAAGATATGCAGCATAGTAAAGCTATGCATCTGTCCACAGGTAATCGCACCCACACGTAGTTCTACATAAAGATATGCAGCATAGTAAAGCTATGCATCTGTCCACAGGTAATTGTACCCACACATAGTTCTACATAAAGATATGCAGCATAGTAAAGCTATGCATCTGTCCACAGGTAATCGTACCCACACGTAGTTCTACATAAAGGTATGAAGCATAGTAAAGCAGGGGCGTATTTTGCGGACTACCGGGGCTACCGGCGGTAGCGGCGGTAGCCCAAGGAAATTACAAAAGAAAAAGTTTATAATATAACATAATGTAATAATTTTGTATTATTAGTTTTACCATAGTAATTAAAATTAAAGTAATTGTTAGATTTATATGCGCTCTCTACTTTCGAAAAGAAACAAGTTGTCAAGGCGGCATCGCTGGAGAAACCGCTTGCTACGTGAGGTAGCCTGTGACCGTTTCGCTCACGCTGTCCTTCGCACAACTGCCCGTCCCCCCCGCTCCCTTCTGTTTCCATCGTGCACTGTAGGCCGGGCGAGTTGCCGCTCACGTGATCGGTTTCTTCGCAGGCGCGAAGCAGCAATACGCTTAGTACGCTAGCAATTGAATGTGATTGTGTTCTTGCAGTACATTATTTTAAATCTGTGAATTGTTCGAGTGTCTAAGAGTTATATTAATTGTGAATTATTAAGTTTTTAATTTCCCAATTAAGTGATATTATGAAAAATATGGCAGAACAAGTTTCTGGAGAGGTTTGTGTTGAAAATGACTGTGTAATAGAAGGTTTATTAAAAGTGTCTTTTAACCGTCGTACATAACAACGAGAGAGTTGAAATTGTGAAAATGGAAAGACCAACTCCTGAGTTAAATTTGTCCATGGACGTAAAAGAAAAACAGCTTGAGTACACAAGCCATTTCACTTCAACATTATATGGTAAGTGGAATTGGTTGTGTGGTACTTCTAAACTGTCTAAACTATTTTGCTGGCCATGTTTGTTATTTAGCCGCGAAACTAATGTGTGGTCAAAAGAGGAGTTTTCTAATATGAACTCCCTTCGAACGGCAGTCCTAAAATACGACAAATCAAAAGCTCATATTTGTAGTAGCATGAACTTTGCAAACTTTGGGAAGACAAGAATTGATTTACAGCTAGATAAGCGAAAAGCTCTACACATCAACCAACACAATGCTCTTGTGAAAAAAAAATCGGGAGATTTTACTGCATCTTATTAACGCAGTCTGCTTTCTAGGAAAACAAGAATTGGCTTTTCGGGGTCATAACGAGAGTGTGGAATCAGACAATATAGGAAATTATATTGAATATTTAAGTTCCTTAAGTGAATTTGACCATTTACTGGCCAATCATCTTGAGAGTTCAACAGTATTTCGTGGTACTTCTCTCGCAATTCAGAATGACTTAATATTTGCTATAAGTGGGGTTATGATAAAGAACATAAAACCTTTTGTGGCCATTGTTGTTGATGAAACAAGTTACTGCTCTAATCAGAGTCAATTGTCCACTGTTTTAAGATACGTCTACAGTACTGCCAATGTTCAAGAACGGTTTATAGGATTCACAAAAGTCAGTTCGGACAAAACTGCTGCTGCTTCGTTTCAGCATGTGGAAGGTGTTATAGCAGAATACAATGTCGGCAATAAGTTAATTGCACAGACATACGATGGTGCTTCAGTTATGGCGGGAAATATTAATGGCTTAAAAACAAAAGTTCAAGAAAAGTATCCTCAAGCACTATTTGTCCATTGTTACAGCTATGTTCTCAATTTAGTTTTGCAACAAACTACTTCATCCATTCCAGAATGCCGCATTTTTTCCAAAACACTGTGGGGTTTAGCTGCATTTTTCTCATCATCTCCTAAAAGATCAGAAAACTCAAGGAATTTATGAACAAGAAACTCCCAAAAGTAGCATCAACTAGATTGAATTTTACATCTCGGCTTGTAAATACAGTAAAGGAATACAGAGAAAAACGGACTGCTTTCTTTAAAAATATTATTTGTAATGACTCTGAAGAAAACTGGGATGATGCTGTAAATGTGCAGGCTCAAGGATATTTGAATTTTTTCACACAGTTTCAGAATATATTTTTTCTTGAAGTCTATGCTAGAGTGTTCGCACATACAGATGTGCTCTAGAATATTCTTCAGACAAAAAGTCTAGACATAGCATACTGCTTGCAAGAGGTATCAAAGTTAAAAAAAAATACTATATCCGAGTTCAGACGTAGTGGGAGTAATATGGAAAATGAAAATTCTTCAGCCAATACAATGGAACCACCATTAAAGCGAAGAAAAGGAGATGATGAATTGAAATACAGGCAGCTGTACTACAGCATACTAGATCGTATGCACATGGAAATTACTGACAGATTTTCTGATTATGGAAAGCTTCAGTTCACACATCTTCTAGATTCTCAAAAATTTTCTGCTTATAGAGAAGACTTCCCGAATGAGGCACTAAACAAATTATTTCAGTCCTATAACAGTCACGTTTATCAAGTACGTTTGAAAAATGAATTAAGTGTAATATATTCAGCAGAAGTCTTTGATATTTCGAACAAACCTATCCATGAAATATTATCTGCCATATATGAAAACCAGCTGAACCAAGTTATTCCTGAAGTCCTTAAATTGCCAACATTAATTGTGACAATACCAGCTACGTCAGCATCGGTAGAGAGAACATTTTCTGCGTTGAAGAGAATAAAATCCTACTGTAGATCAACTCATACACAAGAACGTTTATCCGGCTTGGCACTAATATCCATTGAAAAGTCATTTCTACAGAAACTTTGCAAGTGGCCCAACTGTAATTTCAAGGACGAAGTCATCAACGCATTTTCGTCCCAATCAAGACGTCTGGAATTCACATAAATATGTAAGGAATTTTATTATAGGGATTTTAAAATATATTTTGTGTAATAATAGGGTCAGTGGTAGCCCAAACCCTTTAACCAGTATACGCCACTGTAGTAAAGCTATGCATCTGTCCACAGGTAATCGCACCCACACGTAGTTCTACGTAAAGATATGCAGCACAGTAAAGCTATGCATCTGTCCACAGGTAATCGCACCCACACGTAGTTCTACATAAAGATATGCAGCATAGTAAAGCTATGCATCTGTCCACAGGTAATCGCACCACACGTAGTTCTACATAACGATATGCAGTATAGTAAAGCTATGCATCTGTCCACAGGTAATCGCACCCACACGTAGTTCTACATAAAGATATGCAGCATAGTAAAGCTATGCATCTGTCCACAGGTAATCGTACCCACACGTAGTTCTACATAAAGATATGCAGCATAGTAAAGCTATGCATTGTCGACAGGTGATCGCAACCACACGCAGTTCTACATAATGTTATGCAGCATAATAAAGTTATACATCTGTCGACAGATGATCGTATCCACACGTAGTTCTACATAAAGGTATGCAGGGTAGTAAAGCTATGCACCTCTCAACATGTGATAGCACCCACATGTAGTTTTACATAAATATATGCAGCATAGTAAAGCTATGCATTGTTGACAGGTGATTGCACCCACACGTAGTTCTACATAAAGGTATGCAGTATAGTAAAGCTATGCACCTCTCGTACCCGCATGCAGTTTTACATAAAGATAATGTGATAATAAAGCTATGCATTGTTGACAAGTGATTCCACCCACATGTAGTTCTACATAAAGATATGCAGCATTGTAAAGCTATACATCTGTCGACAGGTGATCGTATCCACACGTAGTTCTACATAAAGGTATGTAGCATAGTAAAGCTATGCACTTCTCAACATGTGATCGCACCCACATGTAGTTTTACATAAAGATATGCAGCATAGTAAAGCTATATACCTATCGACAGGTGATCGTACCCACACGTAGTTCTACATAAAGAGATGCAGTATAGTAAAGCTATACACCTGTCGACAGGTGATCGTACCTACACGCTGTTCTACATAAAGATATGCAGCAGCATAGTAAAGCTATGCATCTGTCAACAGGTGATCGTATCCACACGTAGTTCTACGGAAAGATATGCAGCTATGCACCTGTCGTATTTTTCTTTTCGCACGGACAGATTTCTCTGAAGGATTTTGGAACTAAGCGGACTCTTTTATTATCACAATAATTAAAATGGAAATAAACTAAAATTCTAACTTGAGTAGACAACATAGAGGATACACTCCTAATTCTTCTGACAGCTCAACGTCTGCCACAGGCAGGAGGTACACCATGATCACGACTGGTGACCTCGTAGAGGAGGGCTTCAGGCATTGTCGTCCAACGAACTTAAATGAATCGTGAATTGCAGGAACCGCACATGTGCATTTGAATAAACACTGATTATCTTCAAAAGCCTTTGGTATTTTGAAGTGACTAGTTCTTATTAATGCTTAATAATAAGTTCTAGTGTTTGACATATATGAAATTTAATTCTTTTGTTTAATATATCCTGGAAAAAGTCTGAATTCCCTGGACATGTGAGATTTCTGCAATTCACGACTTGTAGGCTTAACAATCATTTTATTTCTTTGAAACAATTTTTAGGTAAAGAAGACGGAGAATCCCAACGTAGTCAAAGGTAAGTCATGTATTCCAATTTAAGACGAAGTAGTTAATATAGTAAAGTAGGTAGAGGGTGGAATGGAAGAAATATTTAAGGAAGAGAGTTTAGTGAAGTGGTGTAGGATGGGAGAAAGAAAAGTGGGGTGTAGTAGGGGTGTCTGGGGCGTGAGCCCCCCCATTTCATTCATGATCTCCAATTGGTCTAGAACAGTCCTGCACAAGGTTTCCGCTCTCCGAGCCGGCTCACAGCTCATGAGCGGAATGCAGATATTAGCTGCGCTCAGTATAGGGTGGACTGTTAGAAGGAGTGATCTCGTACAAAATATACACAAAAGGGAAGTACTAGTACGAGTGATTATGAAATGAATTCCCGTTCAGTGTTTGCAAAACTATCTTGGACTATTATTAATTAATACAGAAATATTTATTTTACAGAAATAATAGAAATTTTATACCTACTTAAATGTACAATATCATTTTATTATATTTTTATTTATCAGTACATGGAAGCGATGTTTTATGCTGTTGGCAGCTGAAAGGAACAGTAGCCTACTGATCGTAATGAAACATCAGTTACAGATGTTCGATGTCTGCCTTCATTCAAGTTGATTATAGAAGGCAGTTGCTCACAAATATAAATGTTGAGCCAAACATAGCAATCATTTTCACAGCCAACTTGTGTAGTCGTGGATATTATTGCTAATGTTTAGTCTTGTAAAGCTCAACCAGGCTAGTAGTATTATTCAAACGATCTTTAGCCCTTAGGCCACATTGAACATCAATAAGTCCGAGCTGTAAATCGTTAAATGTTATGTTTTAGTTAACGACGCTCGCAACAGCCGAGGTTATATGAGCACACTTAAATGCAATCGACCTGGCCCGGAATCGAACCCGCAATCTCGGGCATAGAAGGCCAGCGCTATACCAACTGCGCCAACCAGGCCCACCTGTAACTTATATGGCACTGTTTCAACTGGTGTTGAAGAATTTATTATGATAACTTTAAACTTCTTTCCAATTAAAACAAGATTTTAGCAGGTTATTTTACGACGCTTTATCAACAGCTTATGTTATTTAGCGTCTAAATGAGAAGAAGGTGATAATGCCGGTGAAATGAGTCCGGGGTCCAACACCGAAAGTTACTCAGCGTTTGCTCATACTGAGTTCAGGGAAAACCCCGGAAAAACCTCAACCAGGTAACTTGACCTGGGAATCGAACCCGGGCCACCTGGTTTCGCGGCTAGACGCGCTGACCGTTACTCCACAGGTGTGGACCTTGAGACAAGATCTTGGAACCTAGAATTAAATTCATTTTGAATTTCAATTAATATTTGCACATAATCGTTTAACATGGCTTCATCACGAGCAGTTTCTATCGTTCGAAAGTAAGCCATATTTGCCTTCCCGAAACTGACTTAGGAAAAGTGTAAGTTTACGACTGAAATCCCGTAATTTATTCAACATATCAACACTGAGCTGGCCTTTTCCCTGAAGAGCGATATTAAAATTGTTGAAGATTAATATCTTTAGTATCTTTATGTCTGGACTCGTAATGACGCATTATGTTATGTTTCTTTCTACCTTTCAAAATGTTGTGGCAGATAAAGCACTGACTATTTACTCCAGCAGCTATGAAAAAATAATCATTTTCCCATGCAACATTGAAAGAATTTGCCTGATCACCACTTTTCCGTCTTTTAGATTCCTCCATACCGTACTGTAGCAGTAGGTAAGCAACGTGAAACAGTTACTGAGAATACTCACTGCACTCCACTAGGTAGCTGAGTGGTCGTTTCCCTCTCCTCTACCTATAGCAGGTCCAATGACGTTATAGTTACCTAGAGCAGGTCTATGTCATTCTGACGTATCTTCCTCTCCGATTCGGCGAGTGGTAAACACAGCTCTCCCGCTCGGAAGGAGCGCGCGCGCTCGTTGAGCGCTGTTTGTGCAGGTATGGTCTAGAACAGTGGTTGCCAAACACCACGAAATTGTGACGTAATAGAAATGCAACCCGCACACCACTATCGCAGGGAGAGGGTAATGCAGCGAATAAAGTGCAGAGATGGACTGTGACCAGAAAATGAAAGCAATATAATATTCTTCTACTTATTAACTATACATAATTTTTCAATGTTAATTTTTTATTCTCCTATTCATTATTTTGGTATTATTAATAAAATATAATAAATTAATTTACTTATTTACCATAGAAAGAGCGTGTACTTTACATCAGCAGATATTTGAAATTAGAAAAACGTACCAGACTGGTCACGAAGTTGTAAATTACACTACATACTTAAAAAAACGTTGAAGTACTTTACTCCGATTAAGATATAGAAGCCGATATTTTTTATTGTTTATTTATTAATGAAATATTCAAATTACACTCATACGTAGAAAAAACGTGGAAGTATTTTACACCGATTAAAACACAGATGCCAATACTTTTTATTGTTTATTTATTACTGAAATATTCAAATTACACCACATACGTAGAAAAAACGTCGATGTATTTTACCCCGATTAAGACATAGAAGCCGTTACTTTTTATTGTTCGTTTATTATTCAAGTTACAGGTAAGGGCGTGGTAGTCTTCATAACAAGAAAAATAATGACAACGTACATTGTTCTTTTATACTTCATTTAAAATTTTACAACAAATTAAGTATCTCATATTTTTGTCATCTGCACAATATACTTTTCCTCCCATGCTCCTTAAAATTAAGTTTCTACTTACTATCCGTTTTCGAAAAGACATGGAACCATATTATCCTACACACTTGCAACATTACATGCGTACGTCCTCTGCTGATAAATGTCTTTACTTATATCGAAGTGATGGCTGTAAACAGAAGGTGGGAGTATGATGTCATGGTTATGCTTGAGTGAAGCCAGGGGCATGTGTCGCGACACAGCTTTTGGCGATCACTGGTCTAGAAGAACAGCGACTGAATCTTGGATCTTACCGTATGATAATATGTGATATAGGTAAGAAACGGCTAGTAAATTAGACCAGAGTCGTATCTTTCAAAGAGAACCTTGTTACGTGCTACAAATATAGCTTAACACACAGAACTGCTGGCCTCAATTCCATTCCGAAGGAAGCCGTAATAAATCACAAAGGAAGTCCGCAACAAATTTAAGCACATCGTTTGAAATAGCATTCTTTACTCTTGCACACATACAGTAAACACTTGGAAGAAGTATACTTGAATACACACTCTCTGATTGAGTACGACTGGAATGTGTCATGAATTTACTGATACACTCCACACGACAAACAAAAGTTACCTACGCTGCATGAAAACTATGAATCAATTATTGAAACGCGTAGACACTTAATAGAAGTGGGTTAATAGCACGAAAGCGGGCATTTGTGAAATATCTCAAAGAAGAATACGTTTAATGTGTAATTTGTTGAATAATAAACACAACATGTCAACATGTACTAGTTAACGAGAGTTTAATAATAGCCTAATAGTAGACCTAATAATAATAATAATAATAATAATAATAATAATAATAATAATAATAATAATAATAATAATAATAATAATAATAACAATAATAATAACAATAATAATAATAACAACAATAATAACAATAATAATAATAGTAATAATAATAATAATAATAGTAATAATAATAATAATAATAATAATAATAATAATAATAATAATAATCTCACCCAGGCCACCTGTCGGACTTGGACAACCCTCGCCTAGCCGTTCGTTATTCATTCATAGTGTTCTGCCCAAAGGTAGGTCTTTCACAGAAAACCCAGCATTTTCCAATATTTTTTATTTTCTGCCTTCCTCTTAGTCTCCACATATGATCCATGTATTTCAATGTTGTCTATGATCTGATATCTTCTTCTGTCCCAGACTTTTCTCCCGTTCACTATTCCTTCCAGTGTATCCTTCAGTAGGCAGTTTATTCTTAGCCAGTGACCAAACCAATTCCTTTTCCGCTTCCTCATCAGTTTCAGCATCCATCTTTCTTCACCCACTCTTTCTAGCACAGCTTCGTTTCTTATTCTGTCTGCCCACTCCATACGTTCCATTCTTCTCCATAACCGTATTTCAAATGCTTCTAGTCGTTTCTCTTCACTTCGTCTTTTTTTTTACTTGTTATTTAACAACGCTGTGTCAACTACGAGGTCATTTAGCGTCGATGGAATTGGTGATATCGAGATGATATTTGGCGAGATGAGGCCGAAAATTCGCCATAGATTACCTGACATTTGCCTTACGGTTGGGGAAAACCTCGGGAAAACCCCAACCAAGTAATGAGCCCAAGCGGGAATCGAACCCGCGCCCGAACGCAACTCCGGATCGGCAGACAAACGCCTTAGCCGACTGAGCTACCTCGGTGGCCACTTCGTCGTAATGTCTATGTTTCTGCCCAATGCAATATCACACTCCATACAAAGCACTTCACTAGTCTCTTCCCTGTTTCTTTTTCCAGAGTTGCGCATAAAATCGCGTATATAGGGCGCAAAATGGACCAATGAAAGCTCAAATGCAGGGATCCGTCCCGGGTCCGGCCTCGAGAAGCTAAGCCAATCCTATACAAGATGTACAGCATAGCAACAGCCGTGCTATTTATTACTCAGTTGCGTAATGTAGGTTTTAAATTTGACAGTGATAATTGCCACAGCAAAATGACTGTATAATGCTACACTTTTTAACGTAACATAATAGCTTTTAAACACTATGTAATATATAGCCATCTGTCAAAATTATTGTAATAAGTGCAACCACAGCCATTGGTAAGGACTTCATTTCCACTATTCTCATTGCTATAAACATACGTAAAAAAACAGCGTTTCCAAGATTTTATCTATCGTGTTCATCAATCAGACTCATGCAGAAATCATAGCGTCAATATTTTACCATACATTTATTTTAATATGGGCCTACTATTGTGGAATTATGGAAAATGAAACAGGAGTATTAAAATTTTATTACTCTAAAACTTTGCACGTGAACTTGCAACGGTAGATATAAAAACAAAGACGATACAATAGCCAGCCAGGTAACAACGCGCCTGTGATGCAAGAAATTTAAACATCGTTCAACTAATCGCTTGAAGCACTATCTTGTGCAATATATGTTAAGTTGCCATGGAAACAAGAAGAATCAGGAAATAATTATTATTCATACCTTCTACTGTTGAGTAGGCTATCAAAATATCAGCGTGTGTGGGGATCATGTAAGACATGGTGTAGCCATCAACCTGGTCCACGGCCACTCCGGAGTCGACCTGCGTACCTCGACACGCCTAAAATATAGGAAACATCAGAAAGCGGAGGATTTGAAAATATCAACTGTCAAAAGTACCTACGTATTATTATAGAAGGAAAAACTCCAAAACAAAGCTAATGACATAGGATAGGATAGGATAGGATAGGATAGGATAGGATAGGATAGGATAGGATAGGATAGGATAGGATAGGATAGGATAGGATAGGATAGGATAGGACGAAAATGAAATGAAAGAAAAATGAGAAGCAAAGGAAAATAAAATAGAATAAAATAAAAGCAATGAAAATATAAAAGAAATTAATATAGAGTTATCAAAAGAAAACATACCAGAGGGAGAGAGAGTAAAGACAAAAGAGATAAAGAAGACGAAAACAAGGAAAGAAAGGGAAGGAAATTACAGGATATCACATGAACTAAACAGGAAATATAATAAAGAACAATACATAGGATCATAAGGACAGAAGAGAGAAAATGAGTACATAGAGAAAGAGAAAAGGAAATGATTCGTAAAGTAATGTGAGGAGATAACAAGAAATAGAAGTGAATGAATGAAATGCAAGGAAAAGGTCAGAAGAAAATGAAATAAAAGCAGGGGCTATGGAGAGAAACTAAAAAAGAGGAACTGACGATACAGGAAAATGGGAAGGGTGAAAAGCAAGAAAAGAAAGAAAGAGAAAATAAATACGTACAGGATATACCGGTAGTACAGAACAAGTAAATAGGAGAGGAGACAAAGAAAAGAGTCAAAAAGCGAAAAAGTATTTGAGGAAACCCCTATGATTGCGTGTAATGTCCGTACAGGAATTAAGGTAATGAAATTAGGATAAATAAATACAATTAGTTGTAAGATTTAAGCGTATCTAATAAGGAAATTAAATATGCTATGTATAAGTCAATTCTCTAATAATAATAATAATAATAATAATAATAATAATAATAATAATAATAATAATGCATTAAAGCAGAGTGTATTGCACTATTAACAGAACGAATGAAGAATAACTTATCTTGTGCCACAGACAATATTTAACTGGTAGGCTATACTGTATTAATAAGTAGACCTACCGTAAAATGGGGGAACATTAGCCGATTTTTTAATGTTTTCTCAAGTTTCCCAAATCTACATACAAGAATTTCTGTTATAATGTAATTAAATATGACATTCAAAGCTTCTTTTGATTTCCTCATTAATTATTTCTCTTCCCTTTCTTTATCACACACTTATCAAGTTATCTTCTAATTTTTCCTCCGCCTTCAATATCACGGATTTTGTCTAAAATCTCTGACGAACTGAATGAAATAAGTCCAGTTGCCCGAAATTCAGACAAATTTAAATTCATTGCTTCCTAGAGTTTCCTGAAAAGAATAGGGAATTGTTCCTTAGGTAGACATCCAGTTATGTTTGTTTCATCAAAAGTCATTGTTGTAACCATTAGGCCTATTAATATGAGAATATAAGAAACAGCAGAAATAGAAACGAAGTTCCCCCAGCACAGGCCTGCAGGACAGTAGGTCTTGAGAGCGACTGCTTTCCTCCCCTCTTTTACCCCACCCACCTTTTCTACCTGTGCGGTCACGGGTTCTAGTTACGCTCGGCTGTATCAACATTCGGACGTCGATCATCCCCAATAGAAGTGGAGTGAGGCTGACGTCATAGTTCCCTACTTTGCGAGTTCTGCAGGCCTGCCCCAGCATATGCCAAAGTTACACCCGCTTGCTAAAGTTTCCGCATTTTACGGTACATGAGAATATCCCATAATAATGCTTCTCTTGTTATTTATTCATTCGTATGTAATGCCAACCTTCTACTAACTTTCTATAGTTACATGTGTATTGTGGACTCGTCTGTCTTGCGTCCGAGTCAAAGCACAAATGAACAACATTTTTTTTTAATTTATTGCAACCCCCTCCATGATTATAATAAATTTCTCCAAGTAGGTTATGTATACACGCGGACTCCCCTTAAGTATAGGAATGCATCCGTTGACATTGGTATTTTTGTTGTATATGACGTAAGCATTTCTATGGCGACCGAAGTCGAATTTCCGTTTCACAAAATCCTTTCTTTTTTTATATGTCGGTAGAATATAGATGTTAAACGGCAAAGAAGGAGGAGAGGATAGAAGAAAAGAGAGTAAAGGTTGTTTAATTGAGAAAGACATACATTACAGGGTGAACAGATTATGAGTTTCCCGCCCGCTCGCCAGCCCGCGCGGTCAGCGAGCCCAGCCACGGCAGGGAGCACGAGAAAAGGCGTCACCAGTCTGATAAGCTAAGTATTCTATTCCACAACGAGTGTTTATTTACGATTCGTATGTGCGTACAGAATCGGCTTGTACTGTCAGGAGAAAATTTCCTTAATGTTCGCCTTCCAAATCGTGCTGCGATTCATAAATTACTTTACAAACTTCTGGAAACGGGGAATGTTCAAGATAAGAGGCGAAGACGACGCACAGTGCTCACTGAAGAAGTTCTCTGACTTCGGGCATCGCCTAGAAAATTCCCTTGAATAATTTCATTAGTTCGAGCCAAAAATGTTTGGAATAAGAAGAAAATCAGTTCCAACATCTCCTTGGATGACACGGGTGAGTACACATCTTCTTAAATTATTATTTTTTGTAATATTATTGACAAGTGCCTCCAGTATTGAAGTTGTAGTTTGGTAAATCGCGGAACTGGTGTAGCCATACGGGCTTGAGTATAGGCTACGCGACTCATGCAGCCCCGCGCATAGCACGGGAAATTCATAATGTGTCCACTCAGTACGTACCTGTATGAAAAAGAGCTTTGGCTTGCCGATAAGGCTTGGGCACTTGTTTCCCGTGAAGCGCATCCACAGCTCCTGGGTCTGGTACACGGTGTCGCGCGTATGCAGGTAGCCGGGGTCGCCGTGGGACATCACCACCACCATCAGGCAGTCCGCCAGGCTGTGGTCCTCTTTAGAAGCTGCACACAAAACGTACATACCATTTACATACTCGGTGGTTAGTAGCACTTGCTTCTGGAACTATACTTCGTTTCTGAAATCTGTAGAACATAGGAGACGAAACATGTCCTTTGCGCAAGTTGTGAGTGGAGAGGACCAGTCCAATGACCGCTCTGGGGGAAAGCATTGCTTGAAGACGAGCGTCTGAAATGTCACCCTTCCATATCACCTTCTGCCACGCGTATCTTACGCCTTAGCGGCCGTGAGTCGATGCAGCCTGCAATACACTCCCGCACTGATAGGCTCCGCCCATTCGCTTGTCATAGGCTCCACCCAAATGCATCGACTTACTCTACAGATTACAGAAACAGAGTGTACACACCGCGCTTTCGTATTCGACCAAGTTGGACCAAGTAATTTTTTGGTAACAGATTTACGACAACTTAAAAAATAAAACTGAGGATCACCAAGCGAAAATTGCCGGCCTATTGTTCCTCACGACACCACGTTTCCTTATTATACGTTAATAGAGGTCTCTGTGATCAGAATTATTACTAAGAATAAAGATTTCTCGTGAAATCCCAGATCGTCATTGTGTATTTTTATTTGTAAATAAAAACCGATTCGTTTTACTAAAATTATTTATATTTCATATGCGTAATTCCAGAATAATTTGACTATCAGAAATTGAATATGGACAAAATCCGTCCAGAAGTTTAGAAAAAAAACCGCTGTACCGAGGCAGGCATACCTAAATATAGTTTGACGATATGCTCAAAATCACTTTTCCGGTATCTGAGATGTGCTGAAAACGTGTATGTCCGTGAAAATATTGAAATTGACTTTTTTGTAAGATTTTGCACTTATTCTTTGTCCAGGTCTAGTCGGTAAATTAATAAAATATAATGTTTACAATAAGAGTTCCCCTCCCTGGTCCACATGTCTTTTTCGAGGGAGTCCAAACTCTCGCATCGTTTTTTTAAAGACGTAAGTCAGGAAAAGCAAATTTGTGGGAAATTGAAAAAAAAGACCGATGTTAGAGTAAAACTATTTGGAAATATATAATTCCGAACATGTTGGCTGATAGGTTACAGTTGTTGGTTTTTAAATTAATTATACGCATTATGCGGATACTTAAAGTTTTATTGAGATTTAAAATATGAAAATAACTGTCTTAAAAAAAATCAATTTTATAACAAGTAAAATAAAATTGATACAGATATTTTGGTGCAATTTTTTAATTACTTTACTGCAAATCATACAAAATCAACAAAGAGAATGTATAATAATTATAAATTTAAATAAATAGGAAAATATCATGAATGATGAAGAGAAATCAGTCTTTTCACTTGGGATGTAATTACTGTTTTCCAGTCATCGCACGTTGCACTACTGTCTGTAGGCCAGATAAAAACTTCATAAAATGCCATATGCTCACTTGAGATGTAGGACCTACTGCTTCATTTTTTGTCAAGTCTTGCATTTCTTTCTGTTTTATTGGCACTTTTCTTGCTGGGTAGACTGAGCTTGTTGGTGGAGGAGCAGACTCTAGCAGAAGTGTCATGAAGAATGCGTGGCTTATCAATTCATTGATTCTACTAGATACTTTGATGTATCTTACTCTGTCATGTGTAAAATCAAAGTGGAATAGGGTACACATTGCAAAATTGATTGATCTCATTTCTTTGTTTGTTCCTTCTTTCTTCAGAAACAGCAGTCTTTTTGTAATGTTTCTCCTGTTTTCAACTGTTCGCACTCAGTCATCACTGTCAATTGAATAGTTTAAAACGATACATGTCATTGACTACTGACCAATTAAAACAAATTGTGATTTTAACTTGACTTCAACAAACCAACGGACAATGTTATTGGCGCCCTTTCAAGCAAAAATGATGGGTTTATCAATGTACTTTCGAAACTACGATAAAAATGAAAATGTCAAAAACCATGCTTTACGCCCTTTTAAAAAATTCAATTCATATAGACCAGTGATGTCAAAGCAAGCGCATTTTTCTGACCTTTACGTCGTGCGCGGGCAGCAAGCGCTAAGTATGGAAAGAGGAAGGTTTGTGTATATGAATAAGCAATCTGTTGGATTAAGAAAACAGTGGTGCACAAATTTCAAACGGAACGTGAAATTTTATGTCGTTATTTTTATATGGCTTCTTTCTGTTTAATATTATCTATATTATGTGTAAAAAAAAAGTACTAACACTGATTTCATAATATTGCACTTGTGTTTTAAATCTTAATAACATAATAGAGAGTTAAGAAGGAATATTCACTTAAATTCCATAATAGTATAATATTATACTGTATTAAGTGGATGAATCACATCATTCATGAAGAAAGTGATATTCCAAAGAATGAGATTGAGTATGGCATGGTAAGTTGGAATTTATATTGATAGTAATCAATAAACTAATCAAAGCAATATTACAGTACAAAGCAAAGTTACCTAGGTACTGTATCTGTTTTAAGCGTAACTAATATTACATAACAAAACTTTGTATGTATGTATTTATTTACACTGCAAGTGGGCAAGCACCCGGTGGCAGTGGTATACACAATATAAACAATACACAAAAAAAATGATAAGCAATACACAATAAATTTACAATACACAATACAATTATACAATACACAATACAATAAGAATACACAATATAATTTAACACAATAATAATAAAACATAAATAAAATACCTAATTTTACATTACAACCTACATAATTATGTATAGGACCTACATAAGTTTCAATAGTCTTTCACTTTACTCTCATCTCACTCACTGTAGTGGCACTATGACGCATTTCACTGACACTTTAGCACACATTTCACTGACACACTATAACACATTTCACTGACACTATAGAACACATTTCATTGAAGCTATAAATTGATCGCATTATTTTCTCGATATCTGCTGAAGCTATAGAGCTGACATTTTTACAACACATGGGCACGTATCTTTTGCTTATGATGTAACAGTAGTTGCTTTGTTAATTCATTTCCTTACAAACAATTTTCATGCGAATATTTTCAAAATTTTCAATACACTATCTCCAGTAATACGTATATACAGTATATTAGATTTCCGAAAACATTCTGTAAGGCTACTAAATAAATAGGCCTATACCTGAAAATTTCACTTTTCTATACGAAAAGTTGAGAAAATATTTCTTTTGAATAAAAAAATCAAACTTGTGAAAAATGAGCATTAAAATTAAAACATATTCTTATAATGCACTTATACTTCTCAGGCAAATCTAAAAGTTAACATGGATACAGTTTTAATAAGTGCTCTTCCCTTTATCTATTGAATCAGTGCTGGCCATCCCTGAATATAGCTCGACCAAGCGGCATAACCACCTCTTTCGTCTGTCTCTTTCCTTTCCGCTGTAAAGCGCTCAGGCTCTCCTGGGCTCTAAAGCGCGCGCTTGCTCCTGTGGGCATTAATTAACATGCCTGATATAGACTAATAAAGCTGAAGTCTAAATTCGAGTAAAACCAAAATTGATATTTCTTTTCCGCTTCAGTACTTTTTTAAACTATTTACACTTCGTATAAATATGGAAGAAAGAATGCACAGCAGGAATTTTTCAGTGATATTTTGGTTAAGAATGATGTAAAGAGTTGACATGCTGCAAGAGAATAGTTGCACTGACGCAATAAGTTGGGCTTCAACTCAGACGCCTGCGAGGAACGGCAAACATGGCATTATAGTCCGTAAAAGGAGCCACTGTTGCTCAATGTCCGTGGAAGATTTCAATTCTCTTGTGATAACTCTTTCTCCACAGTAAAGACGGATTACTGAAAGCATGATATGGTTATATAAGTGAAGAAATGAGAAAGTGAGATGAAATAAAGGTGTGACACAGTTATGAAGAGAGGGCGAGACGTGGGTGGGGGGCTTAGGCAAGCACCAAAATGTAAAAATAACTCACGCCACGACATGGTCAAGAACTACAGGGGCGGGTCTCACACTGTTCCGTAAGCCTTCTTCCTTTAAGTATAGTCCTACTCTATAGCTCGGTTTCTATATGTTATGTCATCAGATACTAATGTAAAACACGTTCTGAAATACTTATGGGCACAGCGCTAATGAAACGGCCATAACGCTGATTTTCGCGCCGGAACGAAGGCCCGACTTCAAAGTTCTGAAGAGTGAAAAGAATGGTGTTCGAGGATGTGGGTGGTCGTCAGCACTCGCTGAAATGGGTAACGGATAAGGAGTGTATCGGAATATGCTCCGTCGTGCAGAAGGGAAGAGACGGTTAAGAGAGACTAGCCTGAGGGTGCACTGTGCTGATGACTGCTGCATGCAGACTATTTCAGTCTTCCCTACCAACATTCGACTATTCCTGCAATAATCATTAGAGCTCGGATTTTTGGGTACCAGAAGTTAGGAAAATATTTATTTTTATATTGGACTGAATTGAATTTAACGGAGAGGGCCACTATGGCCCAGCACTGCGACCTGTTATCATCTATTGCGCTAAGTCTCTGGTGACGCATTCCCAAACCCACACCGGCTGACCCCACTAAGGTTCTCTGTGTACTCAGGTTTCGAGCAGGCAACCCCACTCGTCCCTAGGCCAGCATCCTCCATGCGTCGCCAGCCGGCGTTTGGGAAATGCTACGGAATGGTAACGAAATGGAGAAATAGTGACCGAATGATGTAAATGCCTAATTTGGGGAAAACGGGAGAACCCCGGGAAAAAACCCCAACTGCGACCTTGTCCGTCACAAGTGTCACTATGGATTTTTTCAATGAAAAACGCCATACCTGACCGGGAATCGAACCCGGGCCTCCTGCGTGACAGTCTGAAGGTCTGACCATTGTCAGCCTCAGAGGTTCTATTTTTATATATACTAAACATATTTTATTGTCTTTCTCACAGTTACCTGACTGTTCTCTTTCATCTCATACCTACAATAGACTGTTTTCGTTATAGACTGGGACATTATTTAGCTGTGAATAGTTCTCATTTTGAGCATCTGTGGTAAAGTTTGGTTAATCATAGCATTTTGTTTACTTTTATGGCCTACTCAACACGATTTTACATTCTTACAAGGGAACCGTCGCAGATTATGGTGTTTGAATTTAATGTACATACATACATACATACACACATACATACATACATACATACATACATACATACATACATACATACATACATACATACATACATACATACATACATACATACATACATACATACATACATACATACATACATTACATTACATTACATTACATTACATACATGTTCTGCCCATGGGCAGGTCTTTCAATGCAAACCCAGGATTCTCGAATCTTACCTATTTTCTGCCTTCCTCTTAGTCTCCGCATATGACCCAAATATCTTAATGTCGTCTATCATCTGATATATTCTTCTGCCCCGAACTCTTCTCCCGTTCACCATTTCTTCCAGTGCACCCTTCAGTAGACAGTTTCTTCTCAGTCAGTGACCCAACCAATTCCTTTTTCTCTTTCTGATCAGTTTCAGCATCATTCTTTCTTCACCCACTTTTTCCAACACAACTTCATTTATTATTCTGTCTGTCCACTTCACATACTCCATTCTTCTCCATATCCACATTTCAAATGATTCTATTCGTTTTTCTTCATATTCTTCCATACATATTTAAGCTAATTTTTGTTCGTTATAAAAACGTGGTGATAGTCGTTCTTTTCGCTTTTTCCTCTTTCACGAAATATGACTTGAAAATCGATGCTGCTTATACCGTTTCTTGCGCGCTCTCGGATCCTCATAGTTCCGCGACACCGTATCACACTATCCGCATTAATGCTCCAGTCCATTTTCTTTTTCTCTTAACTCAAATTAATACAGTTCTCTTGCTGAAATACAAATTCGATTTTAATTGAAAATATGTATTAACTTTGTGACTCGCCTTAAATATGACAGCGTGGATTCGAAATGAAGTGGTCGAAACAGAGAACCATTGAACAGTACAAACATTATATATAGGATGATTTTTCACTCTCTTCTGTAACACACACACACTGTTTTCAACATGCAACATTGTTGCAAGAACATTATCAAACTTTCTCGCATGTTTCTTCGTCACTATTCACAGCTCTGTCACGTGTATATGAGCATGTCTTTGAGGACAGATGAATGAAACTGGTATAATGTCATTATGAAGCCCCTATCGTGGAACGTTTTTAGTGGGTTATTTTACGACGGCGCTGTATCAACATCTTAGGTTATTTAGCATCTGAATGAAATGAAGGTGATAATGCCGGTGAAATGAGTCCGCGGTCCAGCACCGATAGTTATCCAGAATTTGCTCATATCGAGTTGAGAGAAAATCCCAGAAAAACCTCAACCAGTTAACTTGTCCTAACTGAGATTCGAACCTGGGCCACTTGGTTTCGCGGTGAGACGCGCTAACCGTTACATATGTATATTCGTGTTCCTAGACTTACAGGTGGATAATACCTATGGATTTGGACATTGTATGAATAGCCTAAGTGACATGTCATGGATTGCACTACTACTGTATTAATGTGAGTGAAGAGAAAAAAATTGACTAGAGTATATATGTGAAGGGTGTGGTAGTCTATGGTGTCGCGTAACTATGAGGATCTGATTGTGAGTGCGCGCAGGGAACGGTATAAGTAGCAACGATTTCAAGCTAATATAGCCTATTTCGTAAACGAGTGAAAAGCGAAACGAACGACTATCACCACGTTTCTTAACAGACGAAAGTAAGCTTAAATATGCATTTTCATTAAATTCAAGCAGCATGACCTGGGACGGTTCCCTTGTTAGGCCTATTTGTCTCAAGTAGTTTCGGTAAACTGTCAAAAAGTCACGTGAGAAGATATTAAGAGATGTATTTCTCCCGGATGTTAAGAAAGACACATTACTGCTTCTGGATTCCTTAAGAGGTCAAATAGACGACATTATATTTACTGATGAAGAAGTAAACAATATTTTATATGGTAAGATCATTAAAACACAAATTATCGCTCCAAACATTACAAGATTTGTGCAACCCTCTGATGTATTTTTTTAGTCCACGAAACAAGTTTAATAAGTAGTTAAAATACATGAAACAGGTGAATGAGTAAAATTTAATGAAGATTTGGAATATGTAAATTTTAATATAGGGAGCCATTTAAAGAGGTAAAGTTTACTGTCACAGCCTATACGCTTGAATAACTAACTTTTTCAAACATTGGTATCAAATTGTATGGTTTATCTCCAACAATTTTTGTATAAAACGGTTCTTTTTTTTTGTGAAATTAAAATCTAACAAGTTATGAGTAATATTCCACATTTTTTTGAACATACTATATATGCACACATATAGTACAAACATACCAAAAGCGAATCAAATCTAATCTGTTTTCGGCATACTTACCCAACCACGAATTCGCTTTCTGATGGGCAGCGGGTTTGGTGTCTTCTTTGTCAATTGTTTGCACTAAGGCGGCAGCACAATTTTGCTGGCCCTTTCATTTTCAATCTCCGCTTGGCTTTTCTTGGGTTTTTTAGAGCCAGATCCGGAAAGGATCCTTGCACTCAGGCTTTCTTTAGTCCAGTTCGCGCCCTATAGGCCTAAGTTATGCGTAATCACTGTCCAATTGGTGGCTTGGATGACATTCATGAATCCAATGCGGACAAGTGGGTATTTCTACTTCCTACCTGAAGAGCCAGGTCCCAACCTCGGATAAGTACATAATAAGCCCAAGGATCCGGGGCTCCAAGGTCTTCCTTTATCAGCATCGGAAACCCTATACTATCTCCAAAACTTCACCCCAGCCTATTTTAAACTAATGCAGGTAATAAGTGAAAAGAGAGGTAAGCAGAATTATTTGACTATATTACACTAAATGGAGTTGTAAAAAATAAAAGAAAGGACAAAACAAAAAATTCACTACGGAAATTCGAACTCGAACTGTCTGCATAGAAGTTAAGTAGCTTAACCACAGCTCTACGCCAAGCATGCTGTAGAGGTATTAAAATGCCATGTTAATTATTTTATTAATCCCTGCTGCTTTACACTCTATTGCCTAAGTAACATTCAGTAAATATGTTGACGGTTAAATAATTGACAATAATTAATTTGCAAGTTGTGCTACAGGGAATATGATTATTATACTAATCAAACTCCGTGATCACCAGGGTCTGAATGTAGTAATTATAAACAAGAAGAAAAACCGTAATTCTGATGACAAAATATATCCTAATTTCCTGGAATTATAACCACAAATTTTCACCAATTTTGTAATTATCTATATCTGACATGATTTAACATAAGCAAAATTATTTGATTATATTACACTAAAAGAAGTTGTAAAAAATAAAAGAAAGGACAAAACAAAAAATTCTCTACGGAGTTTCGAAGCATGCTGTGGAGGTAGCCCAAATCAGTGCCTTGTATTATGGAGTTAACTAAAGCGGCGCACGGAGGTTTGCGGTAGTGAACTGCGCGCTCATCCGAAGGGCCTTGGAAAATTTTCACTGCTAAAGAGATCGGCCAATTTCATTTTGACCAAGTGTACACCGAACCTCATGTTTGGGGTACAAGAGCTAGCTATCTGCAAGTTAAAGTGTAGCAAGGGATGGAAATTTTCAAGTCCACTTCTTCTTTTCCCTTACGCGCAGATAGGTTTCACGAGATACTTAATAGCCAATATGCAGCGCAACAACGCATTTTCTTCGGTAAAACGTATCTACTGAAGAAGAAACCGTACGAGTTGTGTTTACGCCTCGAACAACGTTTCTTTTTGAGAATTGAACCTGTTTCTCTCCATTGATTTAATCATTTAACACACAGTTTCAATGATTGTGTAGCCCAGCGGTACACAACCCGCGGCCCGCCACTATGTTTGCTGCGGCCCGATAGTAAAGTTTCAAACTTAAAATTAAAAAAATATATATATTTGAACAGACTTGTATTATTAATTACTGTAAATTACAGTAATCACTAATTAGTAAGACATTTATGTAAACTGTATTTATTATTGGAGGATGTCTGCGGCCCTCTAAAAGAACATTTTTTTTTTATATTGGCCCGCAGCATTCGTAAGGTTGAGATCCCTGGTGTAGCCTCTGAAAAACTCTGCCAAAACTTGCGTAACTTGTAGACCTATATTATATTGGTGAGATAGAATTACACAAAGAGGAAAAGTAAGAATTAAATGGAGAGTGTTGGTGAAGTGAAAAAACACAGAAAAAAACTGACATCCCCCACAAGTAGACTATCACTTCAGTCAACGGCAGTGATTGAACTTCTGGTCTTGAGCTACGGGAAGCGACCAATTAGTGCTGAGTTAAGAGTGAATCGTATTATTTCACCATTTCCTCATTCTTAACCATAATAGTCATTCATAGAATGAAATAGAAGCAATCATACTTTTATTGTAATATGTCCACAGATTCTATGACAAACGATAACCCCAACAATTACCCATCCATGAGGGATACCAATGCAGCTATGTGTTTCACACACATGCGCATTCACACGCACATATTGTCATTGTTCCTGCAATAACTTCTATGTGCAAAATAAAAAAAAATCAGAAGGAAGAAAAAACACGTTCATTCATCCTATGGCAGCCGTACATAGGAGACTGTGAATTCTTACATTTTGGAAACAAAGAAATATAATTACAAAGAGAAGATTTTATGATTTGCTGTATCACTATTTAAGTTATTTAATAGAGCAAAAATCTGAAAATCGATAAATATATCACATAGGAGTTATTGCAGGAACAATGACGATATACTCCTATATGATGAAATGATGAAATATCGTGTGCGAATTACATCGCACTGTTTATTTTTATGTGGCCTCAATAAAAGCTGAGCTTGATTTAAAGTTCTTTCACCACATGTTGATCGCCGCTTCTATTCCACCCATATCAATCCGTTGATACATGTGTCATGCAGTTAGCAGTGACTAAACCGGCGATAGGCTCCTCGCACGGCCACTTTCCCTTCCATACAATTCCAAAGTCATTAAATCTTTAAAGAAAACTGCCTTGCACAATCAGCGTATGTAAAGATATGCACAGTTTATTTGTACGGATAAAACTCCATAATTCTTGTCAATGCCATTTGTCAACGTTACAAAAACTCTCTCAAACTTGCCTTGTATAACCACAGACTCAGACATTTGCACGCGCGTTAATTGGACACGGAAGGCTTTTGTATCTGCTCTCGGTTTTCGACATCAAGTTAAATAAGTTCTTTGGAATACATCTTACTTTCACATAATGCGTCTCTTACCCACAAACCCAAAACAGCAATACTGCACATACTTTCTCATATTCGTTACATTAACTTCATGTCTTCGTTGGATATCTGTTCACCTAATTGTCTGGTTGTTTGCTTATCTGAGGTTCTCTCATACCTCTGGCGGAGTTTACGTACGCCAATATTTCGAGTATTTCTCGACCTACAAAAGATAGACACAAGGTTGTACTCCGTGAAGTGGAGCAGCCTATGACTTATGACAAAACACAGGTTATTACACTCTGACACAACAAACACTAATAATGACCTTGAGTGATCTACAACTCATACAACAGTAATAGTGCTCATTTTATGAGTTGCTAACATCACGGTTCCGCTATGGTATTCGGTTGCTCCTATTCGAAATAAAAAAACCACTCGCGTCGCCACAGTTCCCGCAGTCATTACAAAATTGCAGCCTCCTTATCATAGGTTCGACAGAATGTTAGGAATTTTTAGTAATAGAAAGTTATGTTTTTTTAATAGGACGGTTCACTTAGCCTCCTATAACATTGAGTACCGGGTCTTTCCCGGAGGTAAAAAACAGTTAGAGCGTGATGCCGACCACACCACCTCATTCTAGTGCCGAGGTCATGGAAAGCATGGGGCTCTACCTCCATGCCCCCCCCCCCCAAGTGCCTTCATGGCATGTTACGGGGATACCTTTACCTTTCTTTTACAATCTATATTTCATTCCATAAATTTGTTACACTCTTCATCCTGAATTTGAATCATATATAAACATGAAGTACCATAGCTTTGTGTTCAGGTCATTAACAAAACAAAAACAATTGAAAGATCATATACATACATACATACATACATACATACATACATACATACATACATACATACATACATACATACATACATACATACATACATACATACATACATACTTAGTCCTGACAGTCGCCGGAGATGTGCGCCTGGGACAGGCGAGTCCGTTTAGTTACGCCAAGGGGTGTTTGGGTTATTATTACTGACCGCTCGCCCACATCTCCACTCCGAAACTCTCCCCACTCCTCCTACTACTTCCCCTCTTTTGCTTCGCTGAGCTGTCAGGACTAAATAATCGTCTGTACATACGTACGTACACAGACAGCCACCGGCGTGGCTCAGTCGGTTAAGGCGCTTGCTGCCGTTCTGAAGTTGCTCTCGGGAGCGGGTTCGATCCCCGCTTGAGCTGTCTACTTGGTTGGGTTTTTTCCGAGGTTTTCCCCAGCCGTAAAGTGAATGCCAGGTAATCTATGGCGAATCCTCGGCCTCATCTCGCCAAATACCATCTCGCTATCATCAATCTCATCGACGCTAAATAACCTCGTAGTTGATACAGCGTTAAATAACCAACTAAAAAAATACATACATACATGTATATCCCTCAACACAGACTCTGTTTCACAAAACCTTCTAGCACTCGCCGGGACTTGGACTAAGATTCTCAGTGCAGAGACGCTCTGGACGTGAAGTATCCTCCGTTCAACCGTCAATTCTGGCTAATAAATTCTGCTTTAAGACTAGACAGAAATTATGGATGGACAGGGGGAAAAATTGCTCTCTTTACTCGTGTGTATTCTCTCATCATTTCATCAGTGAAAGATATTTCTCCCGTTACCATTATTTTTCCATCACTGTTGCTACAGTATAATTCCTTACGCGCAAAGAATCATCTAAAAATCTAGCAAAGAGCGAGCAGCCATGAAACTCTTGTCGATATATTATAGTGAACCTTAACAAAGATTCTGGAACGTAAACGACGGGCACGGCCCTATCACAATTACAATGACACCACTCACAAGAAAATAAGTTGAGAAGGGAGAATGTAATGGAAGGTAGGCCTACACGCAATTTCACTTCCTAGCTGGGGGTCTCGTGACTGATGCAATACTTAACGTGACTTCCAAGCCTGTTTGTCATTTGTTTGATTCCAGGAATCACCGTCCCACTGAAGGAACGTAAACAATTATTTTGAGAGGAACAAGTCCGAAAATAGAGCGTAAACCACTAACACACATAGGTCTACATGGCAATTATAGCTACTGACGTAGTTCAGGCCTTAGCACGTTTGTCTATTCAGTCAAGTTTGCGTTCGGGCATGGATTAGAATCCTGCGTGGGCTGTTTACCTGGTTGGGTTTTTTCCGATTTTTTCCCCAGTCGCACAGTGGTCCAGAATGCAAATTTAGCGGAACAGACTAATAACTTTTCAGCTACATAACAGATTTTTATGAAATTTTACACAGTAGTTACAGGCAGCATATATGTTTTGTATACCAGCTCTCGTTATGTTGGTATGAGGGGAACTACACCTTATATATAGCGGCGCAATTAGACAAAATTTGTAACTTTTCTCCTATTTCAATGATTTTTATGAAATTTTACAGAACTGTTACAAGTAGCATATATGTTTTGTATACGAGCTTTGATTACGTTAGTATAAGGGGAACTACCCCTTATAGGGGCGCAATTAGACAAAATTAGTAACTTTTCTCCTATCTAACAGTCTTTTATGAAATTTTGTACAGTAGTTACAGGTAGCATATATGTTTTACATACAAGCTCTGATTACGTTGGTATAAGGGGAACTACCCCTTATAGGGGCGCAATAGACAAAATTAGTAACTTTTCTCCTATCTAACAGTCTTTTATGAAATTTTGTACAGTAGTTACAGGTAGCATATATGTTTTACATACAAGCTCTGATTACGTTGGTATAAGGGGAACAACCCCTTATAGGGGGGCGCAATTTGTCAAAATTAGTAACTTTTCTCTTATCTAACATATTTTTATGAAATTTTACACAGTAGTTACAGGTAGCATATATGTTTTGTATACAAGCTCTCATTACGTTGCTCTAAGAGGAACTACCCCTTATAGGGGGACCCAATTAGTCAAAAATAGTAACTTTTCTCCTGTCTAGCAGATTTTTATGAAATTTTATGCAATAGTTACACTTAGTACATTTGTTTTGTGTACAAACTCTCATTACGTTGGTATAAGAGGAACTGCCCCTTATAGGGGGATGCATTTAGACAAAATTAGTAACTTTTCTGTCTAAGAGATTTTCATGAAACTTTACACAGTAGTTACAGGTAGTAAACTTATTTTGTATACAAGCTCTAATTCTCTGGCTTGCTTTTGTTTCGACCTCATACTTGCTGTAACGGAAAAGCTTTCTTGGGCAGCCACGACTTTTGCCAGGGGTAAGTTTTCTCTAAATTTTTATTACTATCACAATGAGAACCTAATTTAATAAGTAGTTCACTAAGACAATGTTCATTTCGTTAAAAAGAAAACTCATATTCTTTAACCTCTTGCTCTTAAACGATAAATTATCTTATGAGAAAAATGTAACATTTTAGATACTATTGCACCTTTTGGGCACTCGAGAAGCTTATTTGATAGATAATTAACAAGCTCCCACCTTGAATTTCCTGAATTGTACTTTGGAAGCAGATTCGGTTCACATATATTTAAATAACTGTCATCGAGGTAAATTGCACTACTGCACTTCCGCAAATCTCCGCACCCTTAAGATTGCATTTAAAATAGAGTTAAATACTCGAGGAAGTGAAAAAAAATCATTTTGGGACGGAACGAAGGGTGTTTCATTTTTCTCTATCTTAGCCAAGTCTGCACTCAATGATTACATTCATATTTTGTCCCGTGTCCATTCATGCTAATTTAACATGCTATAACTTTAAATGTAACAAAAACAAACAGTGTTACATACCTAAAGAACTACTTGACATGTTGATACCAAATATGATCACTTACAACAGAGTTACAGCACAAAGAAAACGGCGGACTCGCGGCACTTGCTGAGTAAAAATGCTGGGTGGCGAAATGTGGCATGTTACCGGCCTCTTATCTCGCTCTGCAACCACCTCCGACGATTAAGATTATCAATTCAGTGTTACTCAGTTATATAGGAAAAATAATTTAAGGGTTTTATTTCAGTTTTTTACATGTCATTTTTCTACTTTTGTCCTAAATATGGATTTTGGACCACTGTGAGTCGTAAAGCGCAAGTCAGGTAATCAAATGACGAATCTCGAACTCATCTCGCCAAATACTATTTCGCTATCATTAATTTCAATGACGCTAAATAACCTAGTACTTGATACAGCGTCGTTAAATAACCTATTACAAGTAGACAGGTCAATATCTTTACTGTGCTGCATATCACTGCGTACAACTATGTGAGGGTGCGATCACCTGTAGACAAGGATGCTAGGGGAATACAAGGTGAATAAGAAGAATACAAGGAGGACAAGGGGAAGACGAGGAGAACAAGGGAACAAGAAGGAGAACAGCAGAAAAATAAGAACAGGGGAAAGGTAAGGAAACAGGGGATGTCAAGGATAACAAGGGAAAGTTAAGGAGAACAAGGAAACAACAAGGAGAACAAAGGAAAAATAAGGAGAACACAATGAAAACAAAGGAATGACATGGAGAAAAAGTGGAAAACAAGGCAAATGAGGGGATATAACTAAAACAATAGGAATACAAGGAGAAGAAGCGAATGACAAGACGAACAAAGGAAATACAAGGATAAAGATGAGATGACAAGCAGAACAAGGGAATGACAAGGAAAATAAGGGATTAGAAGGAAAACAAATGAAAGACACGGAGAACAAGAAGAAGAACAAGGAGAAGACAAATAGAATAAGAAGAACAGAAGGAAAACAAGGGGAATACAAGGAGAACAAAGAGAAGAAAAGAGGAAGTACGGGAATAGGAGTACAATGATGTGACAAAGAGAATAAGAGGACGACAAGGAAAATAAGGAGAAAAGGGGAAAGACGAAGAAAACAAGACGAATACGTAGAATACAAGGGGAGTGCAGGAGAACAAGAATACAAACAGAATAAGGGCACAAGGAGAAAATAAAGAAACAGGAGAAAGAGAATGCAAAAAAAACTGGAAGGTAATGAGAACAGGGAGAAGACAAGGAAAACTAGGAGAATTCAAGGAGAACAAAGGGGCGATAATAAGAATAATGAGATTATAAGAAGAACAAGTGGACGACAAGGAGAATAATAGAATACAAGGACAACAAGGAAATGACAAGGAGAACAAGAGGAATACAATGAGGACGTGGGGACAACAAGGAGAACAATGGGAATACAAAGATAATATAGAGACAACAAAGAGAACAATGAATTTAAATACTATTATAGTCACAATCATGCCATGGTATGAAAGAAAAATTTCACAACCTCGAGCGGGAATCGAACCTACGACTTCCTGTTCTCCGGTCAGGCGCTCTAACACTGAGCTATCGAGTTCGTCTCACGCCAAAGCCTTGGAATTATCCTTTCATACTGGCGACTCTGTTATAGAGTACTGTCCATAGCATCTGATCTAGTCAGCACTGCTTATGGGTTGAAAGAACGAGGTTGTGAAATTTTTCTTTCATACCATGGCATGATTGTGACTATAATAGTATTTAAATTCATTAATATGTCACATCAACGGACGTGTATACGTCACCAAACATCGTAAGATGAAGATTACAGTCGACCTGGTTGGCAAGTTGGTATAGCGCTGGCCTTCTATGCCCAAGGTTGCGGGTTCGATCCCGGGCCAGGTCGATGGCATTTAAGTGTGCTTAAATACGACAGGCTCATGTCAGTAGATTTACTGGCATGTAAAAGAACTCCTGCGGGACAAAATTCCGGCACATCCGGCGACGCTGATATAACCTCTGCAGTTGCGAGCGTCGTTAAATAAAACATAACATTTTTTTTAACATGAAGATTACATTTGTAAAGAGAACAAGGTGACAACAAGGAGAACGAGGGGATGACAAGGAGAAAAAGGGGAATACAACGATGAGAGGGTGTTTCATTTTTTATGTGACAGCCAATTTCCATATCTACTGAGAATTCTGCGCCAAAACGTCACCCATGAAACGAGCCGTCCTGAGAAGTAGGATCGAGTTACACATGGTTGCCGAGGTGCAGTGCTACTTAGGCTCACACTCAAGACTTAACTGGGCATTATCCTTTCCAATTCGGTATGAACTCAACTTCATGGCCAGACGAAGAAAGAGTATCTGCATGGAAATATCATATGTACTTCGGTACATTATAATAATATATATAATAATATATATTTATGGCCAGAGCATCGACAATCAAAAGCTACAGCCGTTAATCCCAAGTAAAATAGAATGGAAGGTAGTGGCCAACAGACCCCTCAGCTCTGCTCGTGACGTCATCTGCCGTCAAGGTTGGGGATTTAACATGCCTCGTACTATGGAAAGCAATGCACCGAAGATATTTATGGCACTCATAAAAAGACCATTGTGTTCCGAAACAATTTTTCAATTATTGTGGGCTCTTTAGACATTGTTAAAACACTTATTTCTTTACAATAAGGACATGAAAATAATACAGAATGACTCTAGAACAGGGCTGGGCACATTACGTGATTCTGAGAAATGAGCGCTGTGTGCTTTAAAGAGCTGGTCTTGCGAGCGCTGTGACGTAGGCATACTGTACGTCATTCAGTGTCGGTGCAGTGGTGACTCTGCAGTATGATGGCGAACTTTGAAGACGGAGCTTCCGCTCATACACTAAAGCGGCCCGCTTCTCACAATGCTTTTAATGTATCATGGGAGAGGAGTTCTTTCTGGTAGAGAGCAGTGGATTAGCAAAGTGTTTGATTTGTCATAAAACACTCCAACTGATTAAGAAGTTCAATATCCAACGACATTATTCTTTACAACATGCTACTGAATATGACAAATATGTTGGTAATGAACGCCATACATTAATACAACTTAAAGAAAATGTTTCTCAGGTAAATCATGTTAGAGTATCTATTAGATATTTACATTGCATTATAAGTTATTATACATTTAATAATATATAATTTTAAATTATACAAGTATTATGATATATCATAGTATAGTATATTACAGTTCATGATATATCATATATCGTATTATATATCATGAACTGTAATAACCTATACTATACTATGAAATACCATAATATGTGTATAATTTAAAATTATATATTACTAAATGTACTATAATAACTTATAATGCAATATAAATATCGAATAGATACTCTAATAAAGTACCTGAGAAACATTTTCCTTAAGTTGTATTAATTTATGTTCATATATCATATCATATATATTATATTATATTATATTATATTATATTATATTATATTATATTATATTATATTATATTATATTATATTATATATTATGTATTATGTATTAACAGGATGACAATAATGCACTTAGTGAATCGGCTATGAGAATTAGCTACAAAATTTGCCATGAAATTGCAAAGGAATTGAAAACATTCAACGAAGGTGAATTCATCAAGCGATGTTTAATTATATTGGCAGATGAACTCTGTCCATAGCAAGTAGGGGAAGTGGAAGCCATACGCCTGTCTCGTAGAACCGTGGTGAGGAGATTGCAGTATGTGCGTATGGGTTATGTAAATGATTTGTGTGTGTGCATAGAGCGAAGTTTATTTCATTAAATTAATAATAATGTTATAAATTCTGTAATGTACAATGGATTGATGTACTATCCTTATAAACTATTATGTACTGACAGACTGAATGACTAGAACAACCGTGGCTCTTGTTATATTAATGCAGGGAAGGTAGCTGTAATGTGAGACCGCCACTGCGTGAGCGTTCTGCTCTGGCTTGGAATTGAAGTGCCTTGCGGAGAGAGAGCAGCTCTGGCCGACTAAATGGAGCCGCTCTCATGCCCGGCCCTGCTCTAGAAGAATATTATATTATTGTGCTCACATTACATAGTTGACGATTTTTTTAAATTTCTTCGCTGTTTTACGGCTAATTGTAGACGATTTATTTTTCTATCCTTGTCCGCATTTGTTGAGAGTTTTCATGATGTTCGAGTTCTGGAGTATCATTCAATAACGAATGGATCTATAGGCCTACTAGAGATCTTTTCGTTCAATATATTAGCAAGTGTTTGTGCTACGTTTCTGAACTTGTTTAATGAAGTCCCATGCTAGGCCTACTCCTCAAAACACTTTTCAAATTTGTAAACCACGCGAAGACAGTCAACAGAAGGACGAATGTTTCTCCGCGATACACACTGTAACCAATCGGATTTCTTACTTTCGAAGTTTTTTTTCTTAACTATAGAAGAGTTTGTTTAGTGTACGCACACATAGATATTTCTTCTTCAATCAGTACGAAAGATAACCGGCTAACATTCCAATCAATTCATTTTTTTCATAACTATTTAAGTTATTTTAAGACTTCGACTGAACTGTTTTTGTTAAAACCGTTGTTGATCATACGTTTGTTTGTTGATGTTTGATAATTCAGTGTTTCTTAGTGAGTGCAAAAGGGATTAATTCATAAAAATGCCTTGCAGTTGTCCATCAGCAACATGTAAAACAGAGGAAAAAATTGTGCCGATAAAAACGTAATTTACAAACGATTTACTTCCTATAGATACTTTAAGTAACTTCATTTCAATTTTACTTTGTCAACTTTGTAGTGCAGTTGTACAGTATTTCTTAGTGATAACGTCTTTCTTTAAGATTCATTTAAAGAAACGTTCTAACAGTATTGATTTTGTTACTGTCCACAGAGAAGGTAGGCTACTGTTATTTGTCGAATCATTTTCAGCTTCAACATAAATGAACATCGAAACCTCGCAAGAATAAAAAGCAGCAACTTTTCACTTACTTTCATTAAGGATAGCCGCCATCTCGACGTAGCTGAGGTCCTTGTGAGAGCGCACCTCGAACCCCAGCTCCTTCAGTTCGTGGGACAGGTTGGCACAGTCCTTGGAGCTGCCGGTGCGCGCGGGCATGCGGTCGAATTTCTCGTGGTTGAAGATGAGTGCTACACCACGGCGCGGGTGCTTCATGTTGTACTCCTCGGCGTCCCGGTCGCAACCGGAGCCCCGCGCTGGCAGCGGGCTCACGTCCGTCGCATCCTGCACCCCCAGCGGCTCGGTGTCGTCTTTATGCCTCCTGCGAACGTGCATGACTTCCGTTCAATAAAACCAGGTTCAATTTCAGGCAAAGAAGTGTAGTAGTAGTAGTAGTAGTAGTAGTAGTAATAGTAGTAGTAGTAGTAGTAGTAGTAATAATAATAATAATAATAATAATAATAATAATAATAATAATGTGAATGTTACTAATGTCCCGTCCACTATAGGAGACATAGGCCAGTTTTACACTAATCCTAAACATTTAGTATAACTTGTTGCTTGTGTAGGCAGTCTTTTACATTAGATTTGCGAAAATTGGTTTATAGCGCAACATTGGCAGTGATAAAAGTGTGAAATATTCGAGTGAAACGAGCGTTGAGCGACTTCCGCTGATTTTGGAATAGACACCGACGCATTTGAACTGCCAACATAGAAAACAAAAAATCACACTCAATCGCTTTCACCTTGATCTTGACGGGATAATGAAAGCCTAAACTAACCTAACCTAATCTAACCTAACCTAAGTGCATCAGTGTCTATTCCAAAATCGGCGGAAGTCGCTCAACGCTCGTTTAACCAATATTCGTTCAGGGGGCGGTGGATACTCTACACTGACCAATAATAATAATAATAATAATAATAATAATAATAATAATAATAATAATAATAATAATAATACTTACTTATTGGCTTTTAAGGAACCCGGAGGTTCATTGCCGCCCTCACATAAGCCCGCCATTGGTCCCTATCCTGAGCAAGATTAATCCAGTCTCTACCATCATATCCCACCTCCCTCAAATCCATTTTAATATTATCTTCCCATCCATGTCTCGGCCTCCCCAAAGGTATTTTTCCCGCCGGCCTCCCAACTAACACTCTATAAGCATTTCTGGATTCGCCCATACGTGCTACATGCCCTGCCCATCTCAAGCGTCTGGATTTAATGTTCCTAATTATGTCAGGTGAAGAATACAATGCGTGCAGCTCTGCGTTGTGTAACTTTCTCCATTCTCCTGTAACTTCATCCCTCTTAGCCCCAAATATTTTCCTAAGAACCTTATTCTCAAACACCCTTAATCTCTGTTCCTCTCTCAGAGTGAGAGTCCAAGCTTCACAACCATACAGAACAACCGGTAATATAACTGTTTTATAAATTCTAACTTTCAGATTTTTTGACAGCAGACTAGATGACAAAAGCTTCTCAACTGAATAATAACAGGCATTTCCCATATTTATTCTGCGTTTAATTTCCTCCTGAGTGTCATTTATATTTGTTACTGTTGCTCCAAGATATTTGAATTTTTACACCTCTTCGATAAATCTCCAACTTTTATATTTCCATTTCGTACAGTATTCGGGTCACGAGACATAATCATATACTTAGTCTTTTCGGGATTTACTTCCAATCCTATCGGTTTACTTGCTTCAACTAGAATTTTCGTGTTTTCCCTAATCGTTTGTGGATTTTCTCCTAACATATTCACGTCATCCGCATAGATAAGCAGCTGATGTAACCCGTTCAATTCCAAACCCTCTGTGTTATCCTGAACTTTCCTAATGGCATATTCTAGAGCAAAGTTAAAAAGTAGAGGTGACAATGCATCTCCCTGCTTTAGCCCGCAGTGAATTGGAAAAGCATCAGATAGAAACTGGCCTATACGGACTCTGCTGTAAGTTTCACTAAGACACATTTTAATTAATCGAACTAGTTTCTTGGGAATATCAAATTCAATAAGAATATCATATAAAACTTCTCTCTTAACCGAGTCATACGCCTTTTTGAAATCCATGAATAACTGATGTACTGTACCCTTATACTCCCATTTTTTCTCCAATATCTGTCGAATAAAAAAAATCTGATCAATAGTCGATCTATTATGCCTAAAACCACACTGATGATACCCAATAATTTCATCTATAATAATAATAATAATAATAATAATAATAATAATAATAATAATACATTGAACTTGGTTATAACACCATTGAAGTGACTAAATAAAACATGTCGCAATAAACAAGTGTTGCTATAAGAAAAAGTCCACTAATGTGGCTATGAGGATAGCGTGCGGACTTCCAAAACCAATAGTTCGAGGTTCGATTCCCAGGATGGGCAATGAAAGGAATTTATTTTCCGTCCACGGGACTAGAAGTTTGTCCGTTATATTGTGCTTGTCCTGTGATCTCTCTGCGGTGGTTCTGCGTCATGCCGATCCCATGACCAAGGAGGCCCGCATTTGTGAGATGTCTAGTGTACGTTCTGAAGAAGCTCCCTCTCCTACCCGCAATGGTGTGTAATTCGGATAAAAAGGGCTTTAAACAAAGTAAGAAAGAAGAAAGAAAGAGATACAGTACAGTAAATAAAGTTCAAAGAAAAATTAATACAATCACAATATTTTATACCCTATTACAGTGTAATTTGTAATTTTACATAGGCCTACGGTAGGCCTCCTATATCTTTTTAAAATACCTTACACTCTTCTTGTGTGTTAATTAAAATATACACAGTACTCACAATATTAAGAATATAGGTTGAAGAAATCTGTAGTTTTTTTTTTTGCTTCCGGTTTGCAAAATACTGTATTTGTAAACCATTTTTCATTTTTCCATAACCAAACCAAATTCCCGCCTCACACCAGCATTTTTTAACACTCTCAACTTATAAAAATTATAACATTACTTTCCACGCTTGGAGGTTTTTCCTTTTCTTTGCGCCTCGATCCATTGTACCGGATGGTCTAGATCAGGGCTGGGCACCAAGACCAAATTCTACTCTCTCACGGGGAGCCACATGACTTCTCTTCAACCCCTTTCTTCCCCGCCGAACACCGTGCAGCGTTGATGCCGCCACGGATGAATATTAAGCGTCCCCGTTTAGAGTTTGGATTCGCTCCCGGTGTCCAGCTCTGGTATAGATGTAACGTCTGTTTGCAAACTCAATGTCTGAAGTTACTGTCGGTAGTCGGAACTGAATGTCTGGATAACAGTACGGTATACAAGTTGGCCTGCTAGTGTTTGTAAAGGGTTGTTGGTACAACAAAAGAACGAGTTTGACCTGCTCCACCCTCTTGTCTTGAAATTTCAGTTCTTGGTCCGTAAAATGCTATGACACAATAGCTGAAAACGATATTAATCACTAATTTAAAGCATCTACACTATAGCTAAATGTCGCTATAATCTGAGATACTTATTAAAAGTGTGTCATTATAAAAATAATAAATTGCATATTTATAATACAGAGACTATCGCTGTAGCCAGGTGGTCACTACAACCAAGTTCAACTGTCGTAGTAGTAGTAGTAGTAGTAGTAATAATAATAATAATAATAATAATAATAATAATAATAACACTTACAAATGGCTTTTAGAGAATCCGAAGGTTCATTGCCGCCCTCACATAAGCCCAACATCGGTCCCTATCTTGAGCAAGATTAATCCAGTCCCTACCATCATATCCCACTCACCTCAAATCTATTTTAATATTATCTTCCCATCTGCGCTCGGCCTCACCAAAGGTCTTTCCCCACAGGTCTCCCAACTAACACTCTATACGGATTTCCGGATTCACCTATGCGTGCTACATGCCCTACCCATCTCAAACGTCTGGATTTAATGTCCCTAATTATGTTAGGGGAAGAATACATGTGTTGTGTAACTTTCTCCATTCTCCTGTAACTTTATCCCTCTTAGCCCCTAATATTTTCCTAAGCACCTTATTCTCGAACACTTTTAACCTCTGTTCCTCTCTCAAAGTGAGAGTCCAAGTTTCACAGCCATACAGAACAACCGGTAACAGAACTAATTTATAAACTCTTTCAGCTTTTTAAAGTAGACTAGATGACAAAAGCTTCTATGTTCTATGTTCTAACATTAACAGGATAGGCAAACGTTTGTGAAATATAATATATTGTATTATTTAGGACAGATCAAATCCTTCGGATAGCGTTATAGGATATCACTGTCCAGATTTATTCCTAAGATACTGGAAGCAAGATCCCTTGATATACAGGAGTACAATCGATAAATAACATTAATAATTAATAATAATAATAATAATAATAATAATAATAATAATAATAATAATAATTTACCACCAAGTGGTTGAAGAACGTACAGTATGTCATTATTTCATCCAGGCAGGCCTACTATGGATTAAATCTGATGTACCTTCCATATTGAAAAAGAAACACTGAACATTATGCCTATACTGCAACAATTGATCTTCGCTAATAAGGTTATAAATAGATTATATCACTACAATACGTCGGATATAGCTAAGTTTAATAAGTCCCAAGAAGACTTTGGGGTATGCCACAAATTAGAAGTTCCCTTATATAACAACAGTCTTAACAATAGAAGGCGGAAACTCACGAAGTAGCAGAATCTGAAATGTAAACAATGGTAGTCTTGTATTATTATTATTATTATTATTATTATTATTATTATTATTATTATTATCTCCCTTCCTATCAACTCAAAATAAAATACGTGTAGGAGAGTGTATAAACGTAGCTTCGGACCAACACTTGACAGGCACACATTGTGGGCCTCCCTGATAGTACGGTCAGCCAGAGCAGGGCCACCACTGAGACAACACAGCACAGCACTTGCCAAGGGACAAACATCCAGCCATTTGGACGGGAGATAAATCTCTTCCATTGCCCGCCCTGGGAATCGAACTACGGACGCTTGGTTGGTGGGGGGCAAACATGCTATCCACATAATAATAATAATAATAATAATAATAATAATAATAATAATAATAATAAATTTACCATTATTGTGTCTGTAAAACTTCAATTTCCATCCCCACCCAGCCCTTCTTTTTTCCTATACACATCTCGCAGTCTTTATAGTACCCATAAGTTGGTGGGAACTGCATGTCCTTGAAGAACACAGCAGCTTGACTTGCCTGCTGCTTGATTTGAAGATCCAAGCATCCGTCTCGCTCATGCTCTGCACTGCCATCTCTCGGCCATTCAGTTCCTGTATGTCTTCACTCTCCATACCGCACTGCTACACAGCTGATTTATGTCGTCTGCATGAAAAACAAAGAATTATACACGTTTCAAAAATTCTTCGTAACTAACCTAGTGGGTTACATGCGGGAGATCTGTACCACCGAAAAATAGCGCGACTCTGCAACTGAGGAGTCATCTGTTGTTAAGCTGGTCGAACTATAATTCATCCCCGCTGGAAGTTGCAAGCCAGTTGCAGCATGAAAACGATGTTTTGTTTTTGGATGATGTCCTGGGTTGCGAAACGGAGTAGTACAGGACGCTATGACAGGCAGTGAAACATGAAAGGACCATGAGATGAAAGGGAATACGGTCAGTTCTTTGTTAATTACAGGAGAGTTGAGAGAAGAATATATATTATTTCAACCACAATAGAAAAATGTTGGAAATTGAAAGACTGAAATAACATGTCTTCGAAAAACTGCCTTTGAAATGTTGTCCACCACAATTGTGACAGGACTTGCAGAGAATTGAACCCCATTCTCCAATGATGGTAGTGATAACTATGAATTGAAGAGGTGGTTTGAGGAGATTCTTTCTACTAAGCGAATTAATTACCTCTAGAGACAATAATATTATTACAATGAACTATTTACGACCAAGTATCAATTCTTTCTCACTGTTAGAAATATGTAATTATTTTTAGGGACGAATAACCTTATACCAATCATCTGTGGCTCAAGTGCTAGCGCCTTAGTCTTCTATCCAGGCGACCTGGGTTCCATCCCCGGCGAGGTTGGGATGGATTTGTAGTTGACAAAGAAGACGTTGCAGGCATTTTTCTCGAGGTACTCCTGATTCCTTCTCTCATTCCAACAACACTTTCCACCTTTCCCTATTTTCATCTATAGGTTGAAGTAGTTAAAAAATGGGCTGGGGCGAAGTCTAAAGGCTGGTTCACAATAAACCGGGAACGAAAACGACAACGAGAACTGGAACGAAAATATTGCTAAAATAAATGTATTTAAATGTGAGCATTCACAATAGACGATCTTTCAAACGTTTATTTAGTTTTTGTTTAACCGACGAAGTACAGTCGACGGATTTATGTAATGTAGGCCTATACCTTACCATAAGCCTAGATCATATATGTAACAGATATGTCGGGGTTATAGGCTTTGAGGTTAACAACTTTTGTCAGGTTTACTACGCTGCCATCTAGTTGTTGCATAAGGAGTCACGTCATAATACCCATTTGAATTGCATTAGCGACTGTGCTGCCATCTCGTTTTCGTTTACGGCGGACGGGTGGCGATCCTGGCGGTTGTTCTCTTCAAAGTGCTGCCGATTTTAACGTAGCGAGGAGTTATCTATTACATATATGATCTAGGCCATAAGACATCTTTATATTCTTTAACCTATACAGTTTCAGTTGCTAGAAATAGGAGCTCGCTTCTGAGTAATGTAAGAGGTTGTTGGACAATAACTTCATTTAGGTCAAAATTACATAAATTCTTACTTAAATTAATTACTGATTAATATTTGTTATTTATAATGAAACTAACATCTGTTCATTCTTATTATTACTATTAATTTCTCTAAATAGAATACAAAACCTCTAATGGCAAAATCTCATTATATCAATATATTTCAGATTTATATTTTGCTCCCTATAACATAATTCTAGTAAACTACTATTAAATTAATTCTCATCATTTATCCAACTAGCTATCTCAGCTTAATCATACATCTTTACAGATTGCATATAGACTGAATTGAATTGCATTAACTCAGAAATTAAGTTACTACTTTTCCTTATAGGTTTTATCTCAGTTTAAATAAACATGATATTGAAAACATATTGAAAACTTGTTGAAAACTACAGTATCTTAGTCGTTAAAACTTAACTGAAGAATATTGCTGGAGAATCTTTTAAGTGTATTGTAAATATTCATAATTTAAATATGTATGTCATTATTTTATTGATTAAGGCTGGTTGAGTGGAAGAGAAAGCCTTATGGCCTTAACTGTGCCAGCGAAAATAAAACATTCTATTCTATTCATTTAAATTATATTTTATTTCAGTGCTCCCCCCCCCCCGCAAATGAGCCCTTTCACGAAATGAAAGTTCTTAATCAAATTAAATGTAGAAAACTTCAGTATCTCAGCCATATAATGAGAAATGGAAAAATATATAATGTACTACAAAATATTTTTCAGAGTAAAGTTGAAGAGAGAAGAGGCATCGGCAGAAAATGAATATCATGATTGAAGAGCCTTACAACATGGTCCAAGAAATTAATCCCCTGTGGAATAATAGTTAATAAAATCATAATTGCTAAGATAATTGCTAGCATCCGGAACAGATAGGCATCTCAAGAAGAAAAAGAAGGAGTAGGATAGCGAGTTAGCTTCCCACCTAAGCAGTCTGTTGTCTAATTCCGGAGAATATTAGTCGTGTTGTTTAATAGTTGTAAATACAACTGGAGTGTGTAAAATATATATTTTTTTACAACAATTTTATATAATTGTTATTATTGTCTGGTAAACTATATGTAGTCTACGGTACATCATGTTAAAAATAATTGAGTGCATAAGAACAACATTAGGAAAGTACAAAAATTATATTTATCATAACTGCAATCCTCACGGCTGACGAGAGTCGGTTCTGTTTTGAGGTGTGCTCACTTTCTTCGTTCTTCCGGATTGTGTCTTTATAAAAGTCCTTTCGCTGACCCCTGACACCTATCACTTAGCATCAAAGGTCGTGTCATCTCGCAATCATACCGCACATCTTTCTTCCTCTCACAAAACAATTTGCCAGGCGTGGATCCGATTTTCACTTCGGACTATGATAACCGTGACGCTTTCTCGAAGCCTCAGGAAGGGCGATTGACCCTCTCGCGCAGAATCCACCACACCAACACATCTCTCTGTATTTTAATGTGTTTAAAGATTACCCGTCCGTAATAGCTTTTCCAGGTTTTCTATGTGTGTTTGCGCTAACTTCATCGTGCCGGAACTGTGCTATTATGTTAGGACAGGTATAGTAATTATTGTGCTTATTTTAATCGGTTATTAGAGAATGCTGGTAAGATTTGTGGTAGCGAAATGGTATTTTTCGAGATGAGTCCGAACATTCTCCGCGGGATTATCTGACATTCGCTCTACAGTTGGAGAACTCGCAATAAATCACAGTATTGTGTGCACTCATAGTTGAGTTCTGGCGTCTTGTCAGCTCATTTGAGTTGTGTGGATATAAAAGGAAAAATTGTGACGGTGTCGTGTATAGTTCCTGGGGTAGCTCAGTCGGTAGAGCGTTCGCACGCTAAGCGAAGGGTCCCGGGATCGATACCCGGCTCCGGAACAATTTTTCCTTGAAATTATTCAATGTCTCATATTGCTTCATGCCTTCCATTAAAGCGAGGACGGAACGGTCCAAAGAGGAGTTCCAAAATCTTGAAGTTACAAGATGACTGAATTTCTGCTCTAATCTGTTCTATCCATTTGCGTGCGAGTATGTATAGGTCTTGCAAGCAGGGAATACCGACGGAGAGAATGCGAATGAAACAATGCGATAAGGAAGGAAGGACGACAGGAAAGGTCATGAGAAAGCTTGAATGATATTCAAGAGTACAGTAGGAAGAGAAATAACATCGATAGAATCAGTCTTGCGTTGTGATAGTTACATTACGACTTTAGTTTGTTCCATTACATGTGATTACGTGTCTTGTATCACACGGTATTATTATTTCATTCGTAGTAAACATATGTTTCGCGTTTAATTAGCTTAGAATTTTTCTCTTGCTACGCTCTTTATTTTCACAGTGATGTCCTAATTTGTTCATCTTCTTGGAAGAGACAATACTTCCATCAGCTCGCACCTCTCCTCCCTCGGCGTGCCTACATACACACGTGAAAACAGACAGCAACGCCACCATTGGTTTTCGGTAATCGTTCCTTGCGCGAGCTATATTACCCTACCAAGGCCAGTGGAGTCCTGCAGCCCGGAGCCGTGGCGCTACTGCTCCTGCGTTCGTAATACCGCATCGCGATAGTTCACATTACGCCCGCGGCTCCACTCGCCTTCGTCAAGTAATATGTATGTATGTATGTATGTATGTATGTATGTATGTATGTATGTATGTATGTATGTATGTATGTATGTATGTATGTATGTATGTATGTATGTATGTATGTATGTATGTATGTATGTATGTATGTATGCATGTATGTATGTATGTATTTTTTATTTTTTTATTTTATTGGATTATTTTACGACGCTGTATCAACATCTAGGTTAAGGCCTCCCCACATCAACGCGAAATATTCGCAGCCGTGGCGGCGACGAATATTTCGCGTATACAGCGGCAACGAAATTCGCACGTTACCCCACACCGACGCGAAATATTTGCAGCGCTGACGGAGACCAAATTTCGCGTATGCAGAGGAATATCATGTCGTAGCTCCTATTATAGTCAATCAATGGCACTGTTATTTTTATGATTGACAGGTCATGTCTGAGGAAAGCATGGAACAAATTTTGAAATCAAAATTGTTTTTAAAACGCGAGGGGAAAAAAAGATACTAATTTGGAAGTGATCTGTTCAAAATAGATATTTAGACCTTCAGAAGTCGTTAGCGGTAAACTTTTTTATTTTTCACGTTAGAGGGGGGGGTCAAAGCGAATGAAATGTTGAGGAAGAATGGAAATTACTTTTAAAAGTTGCCGCTATTCAAAATCTTTACTGGTTTTCAAGTTACGGCGAGTTAAAGAAAAGAGTATTTTTTTACTTGGCGAAGAACTCAAGACAACCTCTTGTCTGCTAATACAGAAATCTTTGCTCTGATTTTAAATCCGCATACAAAATACTTCCATCGCTTAAATTGTTTTAATTACTCGTATGTGTTTTGAAATGTAATAATAAATATTAAAATAAATGTATTTAAAATATAAATAATGCAATTAAAAATACATTTAATCACAATATTAAAATAAATGTAGTTACAATATTAAAATAAATGTAACTGAAATATTAGAATACATTTAATTAAATTATTAAAAGAAAAGAATCAAAATGGCGAACGATGATATCTAGTATTTAGCCTTAGATGTTGTGCTTGCGGTTGCAAACGTTGTTAAAGAACTTAGAGCTCTGGAGGAGAGAACACACAGAAAAAAGAAAGAAGTGTGGGTGAGAAAGTGAAGTCCAAAAGTGTATCAGAAACAAGAAGTTAAAGATATCTGAAAAGATAAATTACCTATGAAACGAATATTCAGAGAATCCCTCATAACATGAATTACCATCCCAGGATATATAAATAATTGAAAATAGTGAAATGAAATAAAAGATCCTTTATTGGTAATCTATTTTTATTCCTACTCAGAGAGATGGCATTGGAAGATTCTCGGTCATTTAGCAATTTTCTAGGAATTCATGAGAGTACGTTCAACAAACTCCTAACACGATATAAATCATTTTAGTGCGTGAAATCAATACATTCACGTTTGGAAACAATTATTATACTTTAATTGTCCGCGTTTCTATTCTAATGTAATATAATATGTCTAAACCCCCTCAGTAACATTTTTTTTTTTTTCATCACTAGATACAACAAGAAAACCATACTGACTTTTATTAAACTTTTTAGCAAATTAATACTCCCTTGAATGTATAATGGCTACATTCACTAAAATGCGCTCTCAACGCAGAAAGTATAATAAAATTTATACAGTATTTGCAGTTCTAAATATATGATCGTGCAAAAATAGTTTACAATACACGTATGTTAAGTGCGTAACAAAATCTCGAAAACAGAAGAGACTCTACTTCGTCTCGTCTTTTCTAACTTTTCTTTGATTCTGTTATACTGCGTCCTTCAAAAGAAGGAAGACAAGAGATGATGCCAAGTCTAAAATCTGGAAGGGGCTTGTCCCACAAGTAGAGCTATTCGCGTATAATTAATAAAATTGTCCTGTTTATGTGTAAGTGTAAGTGTGAAGCAGTATCTGCTAGGTGTAGATTTTTGCTAATTTTTTCGGCGATGTATGAAATGGAGGGGGAAAGGAACTGGACACCCTACTCCATTATCTCCTGGCCTAGTTGCCTCATAAGTGGTGCCTTCTTGGTATCATTTGTGAGGTTCAGACTTTTCTTCGGAAAATTGACTAAACAATAATCCTATAATATTGTATTTAATATTTAAAAATTAATTATGTAGACAAATATCGCATAATAAAATAAAAATATTAGCTTAAGTCCAAAACATTGATTATTATTGATTGAGCTGTAGTGACACCAAACGCGAGTACTAATGTTAGGAGATACAGTGCGAATCCGTAAGGTTTAATGAAAACAGTTAATAGGCCTATTTATGTTTATTGAAACAACTCTTCTGTACTAGCTAAAACAAAAGTTCCTAGAGTATTTCATAGGAATAAAACATGAATGAGATTAGTTTTGACAAAAAATTGCTATTAAATATAGGCTTATATGTTTGCTTTTAAGAATGAAACCTTTCCTAAACTAAGAAAATTATTAACTTTGAACTATTAAACCTTAGTAAAGTTCATATAGATAGATATAGATAGGTTCTCTAGAAATATATTTCTGCACTAAGCAATGATAGGCCCTATGATATTCTGAAGGACTGATAAAAGTCAACAAAGATGCGAATATGAAATCATTCCTTATAGACAGGCCGTATGTAGGCTAGAATTTTTCTCTTAAGATATGTTAAAGTTGTGAATAACTTACCACTCTCATTAAATTCCAATTGGATTGCATCTTATATTGTCCTTTATCCTTACTTACTTGTAATCCTTTAGAATAAATCGTATAAAACGTATGTATGTATGTATGTATGTATGTATGTATGTATGTATGTATGTATGTATGTATGTATGTATGTATGTATGTATGTATGTATGTATGTATGTATGTATGTATGTATGTATGTATGTATGTATGTATGTATGTATGTACGTACGTACGTATGTATGTATGTATGTATGTATAGTGTGTTATACTGTATTATAATGATAATAACCATACAGAGTTCCCTACTCTCATCACATTCCTATTCTTTCTCTTTAGGTTCGTTATTCCTTTCCGCTTCCAAATGTTTTTCGTGCAATCTGGATTTGTGCGAGGTGGACCTAGCACTTCGCACGTCGCTTGCATCGGTTCAGAAAAACCAAGGCTTTAATAGCTGGCATTTGCTCTCCATCAGGACGTGGTCTAAGAACCCGCTGAGTCAAGCGGTTGGAGCAGAGCTAGATTTTTTCGGGTCTTTATTTCTAATTTAGACCCATACATTCTGTCATGTCACTTACCCATTCACTTCAATCATTTTTTGAATAAATGGAACTTACATAGTTTGGTTTTTATCAGTTATGATTAATTGTGTATTTCACCATTTAGTATTATTTTTGCATTATCATATTTGTTGTATTTGTGAACTTCCATCAGTTCAACCTATTCAGAATTTGTCCCCCACATAAATTACGTAGGTATACAGGTTGATTCACGAGGAAAGGTAAAAAATTTAGGATACGATATCTTAGGCCATTTTGAGTGAAAAAGTTCATATGAACATAGGTTCATTTTCAAATGATGGCGGAGCTAGATGCATTTTTTTTTTGGTAAAACGTCTCGCCCCAATGTGAATCAGACAGACACGCAAATCACCCATTTAATTTAGTTGATCAAAGTCCATGACTATTAACAGGAACTATTGGAGCAATAGTAAAAATAACAGGAATAATTAAATGATTCCACCAATATAATTACCATAGGCTGCTGATGTGAAACTTGAGACAAGGTCACCGATCGCAATGAATGACGTAACATTGGAATCTGCATTTGAGCGATGTGGATAAAGAGAAGTTCTTTCACCTCACAAACCGGATGGTGGGGCATTACAAATGTCCAATCGCCTGCCCTTGTCTGATGTAATGACACAGAACCGGCACATAACACAAATACATTATCACTTATCAGTTCACAGCAGTTCAGTTAGCTACTTACAGTTCAGTAGTTATACAGGTACAGTTATCGGAAGTGTTAAGTTGTGTTTTTCAAGATGCTTTATAAATTTTCGATTGCAGAATACGCCGATATTGTGTATGTTTATGGTTTGTGCGATGGAAGTTATTTGTGTGCCGTCGTTTGAATATGAATGACGCTTTCCGAACAGAAGGGTACCATATCGAAGAGTATTTACAGTCTATGGGGTTGGATGAAAAACTTGGTATAACAAAAGAAGGTGGAAACGAGAGAGGTGCTAATCGACCGTTTTTTTGGATGCTGCACGCCGCATAAAAAACAGCCACGAGCAGCTCTCCCGAGCGACGAGCGCGATTCACGCCCGAGCGCAATAGTGCATTGAAGCAGAAGGAGGTACCTTTGAAAATGTGTGAAAACATCGACTCCGACTTCTAGAATATTAGGTATGTATGAATACGTGAATATAAACTTCAAATTTGTCCGTTATCTATCTCTAAATGCGAATTAGTACAATGGAATCCCAGAAGTTTTTGTGAAATCAAAGAACGGACCCATGTTCATATGAACTTTTTCGCTCAGGATAACTTCAGAATTCACATCCTAAATTGTTTACCTTTCCTCGTGAATCACCCTGAATATTAAACTGCAGGGTCGTGGCGTCCAATTAAGCACTTTAAGCACTGCATACAGATCAACATTTCTCAAATCAATAACGTTTTAATTTCAAGTATAGTATAGCAAGAGCACAGTTTACTTTGCTTACTTAACCCAGATATGCCTACTGTCCTATTAAAAGGACAGTTGTCAATGTTTCAAATTACCCTCTCTACAGTCAACGCATTTACTTTTTCACAGGTGTCACTATTACTGGTCTTAATTAGAGGTTTGCTAGGTGTGTTAAGACTGGTAATTAGAGTTCTGGTCATCGTTGAGTTTGAGATGTGGACGTAAGGATTGTTCGTTTATTTCAGCAATGGCATCCGAGACGCAAATCAAATAAGAATGTTAAATATTTTTACAGTTCGGAATTATTTTACAAATTGTTGTAGATCAAATGACTCCTAATAAACATAAATATAACGTGAAACTACAATGTGTTCAAAATGTCTATTCATTGCGACATGACAATGACGAAAACTTATGTGTCCTTTTAAAAGGACAGTAGACATATCCCCATATATTTTGAAATTGTTTCGCTTTTTCAATTTTAGTGGATTTTCCCTGCATAAAATGCTATCTACGTTTGAAAATGATGCTACGGGCGAAATTTCATCTCAAATACAGACATATCACTATAATCCAGCCTACAAATGCCACGCAGAGTTCTTGTGCACTCAAAATTGGGGTTCTGGCGTCTTGTCAGCCCACTGAGGTGTGTGGATATGAAGGGAAAAGTTGAGACAGTGTCGGGTGTAGTTGCTGGGTAGCTAGTCGGCAGAGCGTTGGTGCGCTAAGCCAAAGGTCCCGGGATCGATACCTGGCTCCGGAACAATTTTTTCTTTGAAATTATTGAAGTCTGCTTTACAGGGAGATATACCTGAAAGCCAGATTTGCACAGCAAAATCTGTTTACAAGTGGAGGACTGGTGACGTTCTGGAGGGAGGTATTGAACGGACACAAGTTTCTATTGTTTTTCATTTAATATTTTTGGAAGAGGTCTTATTTTCTATCTAAATTGTCATTGTCATAACAATGCAGATTTTAGAAAATTAACTGAAACCTGTCTTTCGACATTGCCACACCAATTGCTTCATTATATGTATCGTCACTTCTCTCCCAATATAACCTCCTCCTCGAAACTTCAACATTCTTTTCGCCTATTACTTATTTTTACGTATCAATAGCAATACGGTACTATTCAATGACGAAAACATTCCAGAGTTAAAACGAATTTAGCCACAATGCATCATTCTTCAGAATAATATTAGTAGTAATAATAAAGAAACTATAATAAAATAACGTAATAATTTGTTAATAATAATAATAATAATAATAATAATAATAATAATAATAATAATAATAATAATAATAATAATAATTGTAAATTACAACAATTACATTGTTTCCTTTCATGTAGGTATAGTATACAATTATTTCTCAAAATGTATGCTCATATGCCTACTGTCCTTCTAAAAGGACACCTGTTTCTAGCTCAACCAGTTACAACTAGAATGTTTCGACACCATGCAAATACTTCAGTTATATGCTGCATTAAATGAGATTTGAAAAATACACAAAAATTGCAAAAAAAATATTTCAGGCATATCTGGGTTAATAGTCTATGGATAGTTTGTATTTTCCGGATATTGAAGTTGCAGACTTGTATGTTTACGAGCGGTGCATGTACTGTACGAGTGAGTGGTCGGCTAGTTAACAGAAAGTGGAAGTTGAGCTGAACATGACACTGTTCATCGCTGTCCATGTAAGCATTTAGCCTTAGCGAGAATGTTTCGTTGAATTTATGCCTGACTTGCCAAACTCGTAAAGTATTCTCGTTCATTTAATACCCAGGCGCTGTCAAAGCGGACGTTTTCCTTTGGAGAAATAAGACCTTTTTATTGATTCGGCCTTCCCAGATACAGCTCCAATCATATAAAGAGTAACATATTATGTCTACCAATGACGCGTCAGCATTTTCGAATGACATGCACGTGTCAACTCCATGTGGAGTATAAAACAACGTTGTCATAATTCGAGTTGATTGATGACGACAAAAAAGTCGGAGTAAACTGTATCGGAGACACAGGCATAAGTTTTATGCGTGAATACGCCGCCGACAGAATTGCTGTTACGGTAAACGTAGCAGTGACAATCAACATCTCTTCATTCCAGATACCCTGAAAACCCGGTACATCTTTGTTGTTCTGGAGCTTCTGGGAGTAGCCATCTTGTATGCATTGAGAGTAAACATGTCGATTGCTGTAGAAACCAGCGTTCTCTATTGTTTGCTACCCGTTGTTTATACGCCCATTTCCATTTGCACATTAGTGCACAGCGTTCGCAAATCATGCGAATGTAAATGTGACGCCACAGATTAGAGCGATGAAAGAAAAATTAAAAGAGTATAATCAAATAAATAGGTTAAACCAGGTATAAATAAGGGAACGATTTATAGAAGCGAGTAAAAGAAATAATGGAAGGACTGTAGTCATTGGGGAAAATAAACGAAGAAAGGAAAGAATTGTATAGAAGAGAAAAATAAAGAAATAAAATAATTGGGCCTACAAAGATTTGGAATAATAAATGAAGGACGCAAACAAGTAGAGACAAGGAAAAAGAAAGAAAGAAAGAAAGAAAGAAAGAAAGAAAGAAAGAAAGAAAGAAAGAAAGAAAGAAAGAAAGAAAGAGGAGGATTACAAATATTCGAAAAAAAAACTCAGGAAGGAAAAACTTACAGAGATGAAAAACATTAAAGAAAGAAAAGAAAGAATTTATGAATGTTAGGGAAAATATAGAAAGGACAGGAAGGATTATAAATTTTAAGCAAAACATAGGAAAGTATTGATGTTAGAAAAAAAATAATATAGGAAGGAAGGGATTATAAAGGAAAAAAAGGATTATAGATGTTAGGAATATATATATATATATATATATATATATATATATATATATATATGTATATATATAAAGGAAGGGATTATAAAGGAAAGAAAGGATTATAGATGTTAGGAATATATAGAAAGAAAGGGAAGGATGATAGATGTTAGGAAAAATATAGAAATAATGAGAAGGATTATTGAAGTTAGGAAAGATATAGAAATGATGGAAAGGATTTTGATGTTGGGAAAATATAGGAAGGAAGGAATGGATTATAGGTGTTAGAAAAATATAGGAAGGAAGTAAAGGATTATAGATGTTAGTAAAAATATAGGAAGGAAGGAAAGAATTATAGATGTTAGGAAAAATGAAGGAAGGAAGGAAAGGATTATAGATGTTAAAAAATATAGGAAGGAAGGAAAGGATTATAGATGTTAGAAAAATATAGGAAGGAAGGAAAGAATTATAGATGTTAGGAAAAATATAGGAAGGAAGGAAGGAAGGAAGGAAGGAAGGAAGGAAAGGATTATAGATGTTAAAAATATAGGAAGGAAGGAAAGGATTATAGATGTTAGGAAAATATAGGAAAAAAGGAAAGGATTTTAAATGTTAGAAAATATATAGGAAGGAAAGGATTATAGATGTTAAGAAAAACAGAGGTAATAAGGAAAGGATTGTAGATGTTAGGAGAAAATATGAAAGAAAAATGAAGGAAGGAGTACAATGAAAGAAATAGGTAAAACCACTTTAAAAAGAAGGAAAGAATTGTAGAAGCGATTAAAAAGTAATGAAGGGAAGGATTATAGAGGTTGGAAAGAATCAACGAAGAAAGGAAAGGAATATAGAGATGAGAAAAAATAAAAGAAATAAGAAGGAAACTTTAGAGGTGAAGAAAACTAAAGAAACAAAGGAAAGAATTACAGATCATCGTGATCATCATCATCATCATCATTATCATCATCATCATCATCATCATCATCATCATCTGCTGTACGGGTTAGGTCCTTAGCCTGTTCAGTCTTTACTGGAATTCATTTTGTCACTTCGTTCTAGGTCGTCCAATATCTCGGTATCGGTATCCTTGCGGTTTGTAATTTAGTATTATTTTCGGTAACATATTATTTTCCATTCTTAAAGTATGCTGGTACCAGTTGTGTTTTTGTTGTGTAAGAGTTTCTTCTAAATTGTATGACATCTGAATTTCTGTTCTTGTCTAAACGAGTAACACCAGCTACTGCTCTCAAAAAATTTCATTGCCATAGTTTTTTGTCTTCTTTTATCCCTTTTTTTATTATCCAGTTCTCGCGGCTATACATCAACATCGGAAATGCTAAGACTATAGAATTTCGTTTGTGTACTTCTTTGTGTTTTATATCTTTAAGATTAGAATTACAGATGTTAGGGAAAATTAAGGGAGAACGGAAGAGGGAGATTACAGAGGTTGTGAAAAATATGGGAAGGAAGGAAAAGATTATAGAGGTAAGGAAAAAGAAATGAAAGGGACAAGGAAAGTAGGTAAGTTACAGGGGAGCTTTGATTGCATATCGTGTAGATATTATGCATCGGAAGCGAAATTAATTACACCTGTTAAATTCATATAAATTTTACCTCCATTCATTTACGCTAATTTTCTATTCCTTCCTGTTAGTTAGAAACTTGTCTGCATCATAAATAATACAAGCACCTCGCAAGAAATTTAATTGCAGTCAAGCTTCCGTGAGAGCCGAACGATGCATTCACTGCAAGAGACTCTACAACATTCCGCAACACGACGTACAGTACGTAGGCTACACAAGAAAAGTGACTTTGCTATTACCACCATAACAAGCTCCACCACCAGTGCAGTGACTCTTTACCTTCTCATGCTACTAAGTATAAAGTAAAAAATAATCGATAATGTGATCATCGCTTAACAATACGTTGTTAATATCCGGAATATGGAAAAAGTGCTTATTAATATGCAGTCTACTTGTCTGTCTGGCTGTCTCTCCATCAGTCTACGTCCATCCATTTGACTGTCTGTGTACAGCGATTTCTTCAAAATGTTTGGTCGGATTTTGTTCATTTTCAGTACTTACGAATGAATCTATTCATATCAATGTATGACTTGAGGCTTTCCCGGCGTTTGATGTAGAATAACTCTTCTCGGGTTCTCAGCCAGGTGAGTTGGAGATTAGCTTCCAAGCTTTCGACGGCAGCTCTGCCATCTTCTTCAGGGAATGAAGAGTTATTCTATTCATACCAGTTCTTAGTAAAATATCAACGGTTCTTTGAAAGCAAAGCACACTGAAGAATTTTTCGTGATTTATACTCTCTCATGATTTAGAAGACCATAATATTGAAATGGTTAAAAAGTTTTACATATCTGGGTTCAATAATTAATTCAACAAATGATGAGAATGATGAAATAAATAGAAGGATTCTTCAGGCAAACAGGGCATATTATAGCATATTGGACTTAATAAAGTCCAGAATGATTCACAGAAACAAGGTAAGATTATACAAAACAATTATTCGACCTATTATTTCATATGGATATGAGACATGGACACTCACAAAAAGATTAGAAGGAAAATTGGATGCTTTCGAGAGGAAAATATTAAGGAGAATATATGGGCCAAAACAAGAAAAGGGAGAATGGAGGATAAGATTTAATAAAAAAATTTATGAGTTATACAAAGAAGTTAAAATATCTGTATTCATTAAATTAAAGAGACTCTAGTGGGCTGGCCACGTGGTTAGGATGGAGGAAGAAAGGGCTCCAAGAAAAGCACTGGAACACAGTTTGGGGGAAGAGGGGTAGAGGAAGACCGAGGAATAGATGGGAGGATGCAGTGCGAGAGGATACAAGGAGCTTGTTAGGTATAGGAAGTTGGAAAACAAGGGCAAGGAACAGAGAGGAATGGAGGCGAAGGACTGAGGAGACCAGGGTTAAATTTGGACTGTAGCGCCAAGAAAGAAGAAGAAGATATACTCTCATGGGGAGCCATATGACTTCTCTTCAACCCCTTTCTTCCCCGCCGAACACCGCGCAGCGTTGATGCCGTGACTGATGAAAATTAAGCGTCCCCGTTTAGAGTTTGGATTCGCTCCCGGTGCCCAGCCCTGCATTAATGTATCGGCACATTAGGTTTCTTTTATTCTAGCATAATGGTTAATTACATTTCATTGATATGAACTGACATAATTTATGTAAAAACTTAATTATAATGACATATTTGGGGACTATATTTTATAGCAAATATTGGCTTTGGCTTTCAACCAATTGCAGATCAATCACTGACGTCATATTACTAAAAAATTACTACAGAGCATATATAAATATGTTAACTCTTATCATTCGAAAAACGAAAATTAAATATTATGAATCAAAATTTGATAGATACAAAAATGAACCTAAAAATTTCTGGCAAGTTATAAATGAAGCTACAGATGTAAATGTACAAAATAAACAGCCAATCAAGGAGTTAAAAAACGATAAGGGTGAAATATTAAATTGCAGAAAAGAGATTGCAAACGAATTTAATAATTATTTTTCAGAGATAGGACACAAAGTTACTTCTAACATTAATAAGTCAAATTTTAACTCTTCTCTACAAAATGAGACACAAGATGAACATTTAGCTTCCTCCATGTTTCTATTCCCTGTAACTGAAGATGAAATTATTATTTTGGTTAAGAAGTTAAAAAATAATGTTGCTCCTGGTATAGATGGAATTAAGAATAATACTTTCAAAATTATTATCAAATATATATTAAAACCCATGGTTCATACTTTTAACTTATGTTTTGTGTAAGGTATATTCCCAGATGTTTTGAAATGTGCCATAGTAATTCCAATATACAAATCTGGAGATAAAAATAATTTAAATAACTATAGACCTATATCTTTACTTCCAACATTTTCCAAATTGCTTGAAAAATGTTTAAAGAATAGATTAATAAATTATTTAGAAAAACATAAAATCCTCTCTAAAAATCAGTTTGGTTTCCGCAATAATATTTCTACTGATGATGCTCTTATTGATGTTACTGGAAAAATTATCAATGAACTAGATATCGGAAACAAATGTTTGGGTATTTTCTTGGATCTACGGAAAGCTTTTGACACTATCAATCATAATTTACTTTTGGACAAACTACATACTATTGGAGTTAGAGGTATAGTTTTAAAATTATTCCAATCATATTTTAGTAACAGAAGGCAAATGACCAAAATTGAAGATCAATTTAGTGAATACAAATATATTGATATAAGTGTACCGCAAGGAACAATTTTGGGACCTATTTTATTTCTAATATATGTTAATGATCTGCTAAATATAAATTTAGAAAAATTTAATGGATCTATATATTCATATGCGGATGATACAGTAGTTATTTTCAGTGGTTTTTCTTGGCAGGAAGCATATAGAAATGCTAATATAGGTGCTAACATTGTTAAAAAATGGCTTAATTCCAACGTCCTTTCTTTAAATATATCTAAATCAACTTTAGTTCCTTTTTCGTTAACAGCTGCCAGTGTTCAAAATTTAAAATTTAGCGATAAATATAGACTAATAATACACAGTTAAAATTGTTTAGATCCCAAAAGTTGTAAATGTCCACCTTTGAAAGAAGCCACGTATGTCAAATATCTGGGTATCATTATTGATCAGAATTTAAAATGGCCTCATCACATTACTTATCTTTGTAAGAGGCTTCGTAAAGCAATTTATAAATTCGTTAATCTTCGATGCTACTTACCTATTAGAGTTCTACGAAATGTTTATTTGGCCATTATTCAGTCTATCATTCAATATGGTATAATTGTTTGGGGTAGAAGTACAAAAATTAATCTTAGTCCGTTAAATTTACTACAAAAACGAATAATTAAAATTTGTTTGAAGAAACGTTTCGATTATCCAACTAAATTAATTTATTCTGAATTTAATGTATTTAATATTGAACAAATTTATAAGTATACGCTGTTAAAATTTTATCATAAAAATCGTAATAAGTTTGTATTACAGACACACAATTATGACACAAGACGAAATATTAATTCAACATTAGCAGAACCTAAATGTCTCACATCTGCTGGTCTAAAGCATAGCATAAATTTTGGCCCTCGGTTGTTCAATGCTTTAACTAAATTACACCCAGAACTTCTAACATGTAACCCACTAACATATAACAAGAAAATTAGAAAAGTGTTAATATTTTCAATTTGATTAAATAAATTTATAGCCTATGTGTATGAATTAATCAACCTATATTATATTTGTATTCTATAATTTTGAAATATATATTAGTCCTACTTTTCACGTGCGATATTATTCTTCTCTAGTGTTAATATTATATTATATAATTCCATTGCCGCTGTAATTATATTTTAGTTCCTATTTTATTTTTATTTATTTATTTATATTATTATTATTATTTTTTATTTTAATATTATATCTGAACTGCGACCGAGCACGAGCGCTGCTCATTCGGTCTCAAATTTTGTTAATACTACTGTATCTTCTTTTTATATTGCTTGTATTATTTTATTTGTATTTCTCTTTGTTTGTTTTGTAATTATATTTCTTTATTCTGTATATTTGAATTTAAATAAATAAATACATATTGTTTTGGTCTAGTACGGTTCTTGCTTGGATAGACATTACGCTTAACAAGTTTTACAAATGTTATGAAGAAACGACAAATGACTACATACTGTTGTTCACATACAAAGGAATAGTACGTGTTCTTTTTTCCTTTTTTTAAATGGTTATTTCACGACTGCTATGGTTATCTAGCGTCTGAGTGAGATGAAGGTGATAATTTCGGCGAAACGAGTTCAGGGTCCAGCGCCTGAAGTTACCTAGCATTTGTTCTCAATGGGTTGAGGGGAAACCCTGGAAAAACCTCAACCAGGTAACTTGTCCCAAACATACCTCGGCTACGAGGATGGGTATGTTGTTCCAGCCATAAAAAAACCCCTGTACATTTTAGTCGTCAGATGGCACATCATCTAAATCTCACATTTCCCGAACGATGAATCGGCATCCGCGGTTACTGTATTGGCCATCAAGGTCCGCAGACTTCTGTCGATTTTTGTCTGTGTGAGAGGATGGAAAGCGAAGTATACCCTAAACAAAGTAAACATAGAGGATGAATTGGTCGCTAGCGTTATGAACAGAAGAGCAACATTTACTATTGTCAACAGAGTGGAGAAGTGAAATGTAGCCGGTGCAGTGATGGAATTTTTGTAAGCATTACTTTGAACTTTTGAAATGTATTGATACAATGTAAATAAGCAATAAATATGCCATTATTTTGTCTTTCCTTCTTGCTATTTGTAATTATTTTTAAGCGCGACATTCAAACAGCTTTATCCCCACTCCCACTGAAAATGGGACACATATTTTTATGGACATTTTTACTTAGAATAGTCCACACTACCACTTCCTAAAATATTTACTATTCCTCCTGAACCACTCTGCAGATCAGTAATGAATTATTATACTTTTTCTTTTTAATTTTGGCTGTATAAATGGACTCGTTTAGCTTGCACCTGCACGACCGACTGTTAGCTTATCAGCATATGACTTTATTTACTTTTAAACACATTTAATTTGGAAACTGACATCTATCGGCTGATACAATAACGAAAGCGATGGTGCTACCTCTATAATCAACTTTACAGACATCATCTTACACAAAAATGTTATATATTTTCCCATTTTGTAAAATAGAATGTTTTATTTTCGCTGTAAGAGTTAAAGCCATAAGGCTTTCTCTTCCACTCAACCAGCCTTAATCAATACAGTAGTTACATACACATTTAAATTATGAATATTTACAATACACTTAAAAGATTCTCCAGCAATATTCTTCATTTAAGTTTTAACGACTAGTATATGGTTATTTAAACTGAGATAAAACCTATAAGAAAAAGTAATAACTTAATTTATGAGCTAATGTAATTCAATGGGGCTCTACCTCCATGCCCCCCAAGTGCCTTCATGGCGTGTTGCGGGGATACCTTTTTACCTTACCTATACGCAATATGTAACGCATTATAGTTAAGTTGAGATAGCTAGTTGGTTAAAAGATGAGAATTAATTTAATAGAAGTTTACTAGAACTATGTTAGAGGAAGGAAAATATAAATCTAAAATATATTTATATAATGAGAATATTAATGTAATGAGATTTTACCATGAGAGGTTTTGTATTGTATTTAGAGAAATTAATGGTAATAATAAGAATAGACAGATGTTAGTTTCATTATAAGTAACAAATATTAAACAGTAATTGATCTGTTAAGCAAGAATTTATGTAATTTTGACCTAAATGAAGTTACTGTCCTACAACCCCTTACATCACTCGGAAGCGAGTTCCAATTTATAGCAACTGAAACTGTATAGGATGAAGAATATAAAGATGTCTTGTGGTAACGTATAATGAGTAAATTGTTATGATGTTTTGTAGCTCGAATATAAACGTTTTATGTCAAAGAAGAGAAATGGTTCATATCATTCGCGATGGAAATATCTAGTCTAGTTCCTTTCAAACTAATAATTTTCTTCCGTAATTTAATTTCCCTTTTAAACTCGTGTTTCTAGCCATGAGATGATGTTTGCTTGACCTGCGATCTCGAAATAATTATCATGATAAACAATCGTTTAGGTCGACAAAATTTCCGGGAAATACCAGCACTTGTGATATCACTGTTAAAAATCTAAAAATCGATTTTTCTGTAGGTCGTAGTATGGGTAATGTACCGTAATAAAGGAAATTGTTACGGTAATATAGACTCTTATTCCATCCGTCTGCACTCAAATTCTGGTCTCTATAAACGTAGCAACATAGTGTAATAAATTTTGTTTCTGTATATCGTCACCGGAAATCAAATAGTAAGCGCGCAAACTGGACTGATCTCAAAAGAACGCATAAATTATCGGATTGGGCGCATTGTATCAATGAAATATAACGCAGTTCCACCATCCGTCTCTTACTGCTGTAATGAGCTACCTAACCTCATTTCCTTCGGAAGCTATCGCAATAAATTATCTATGCTGAAGAGCGATCCACTTCCCTCTTGATATTTGCTTATCTCGCGATCGATCAGGGAGGCGCGATAATCTGTTATCAACGCTGCAGTTCCTGACTTCCAGAGCGCGTCACGACTCCCTCGTCACGAAGCCGGTGCCGTCTCACGAGGTTTCTTTCTGCCTTCCTTCACTCATGATCTAACATCCATCATCTAGTCGACCCCTTTAAACCAGTGTTCTGTAACGGACACGCTGAGTGCAGAGCCCAATGCTACAATACTTTAAATCTAAAAAATGGTGCAAATTTCTGTACAAACTTTCTCGTAATCCCACTTCCATTCACTTCCTTTTTATTTCCGCATCTATTTCTATCTTTCATGCAGTCCTTCTGTCTTAAAAGATTTAGCTTCTCATTACACGCGACCGAAGTTCGTTTCCAGGAAAATGGTATAAGGAATCGGTGAGGAGAGGCAATGGGGAGAATTTTTTCTTCAAATCGTTCTGGTTATAATAGCATTAATTTTGTTGCTTTTTGTATGTTTAATAGCAGTTATAATCTAATAAAATTTTATATTTCGGAATATATATTATATGTCTTTCTCGTGTTAAATTTTACAAAATACATCACACTAACATACGAAAACAAAAACCTACACAAGATTGCAACCTCATTCAAGAAATTAAATTACAACATTGCATACAGAATAAAACAAAAACATCTGAACACACAAACCTCACAAACAAACAAACAAACAAACAAACAAACAAACAAACAAACAAACAAACAAACAAACAAACAAACAAAGGCGTATACAAACTCAAATGCAACACCTATAACAACTTCTACATAGGACAGACAGATAGATCATTTCAAACACGTTACAAATAACACATCACAGCCATAACAAAACTACAAAACACTTCCACATATGCAGAACACATCACAAATGCTAACCACACCTACAGAGACATAAACACAGACATGGAAATTCTACATATCCAACCAAAAAACTAAACACACTAGAACAATACGAAATATATAGACATACAAAAACACATCCAAATGAAATTCTCAACACAAAACTCAATTTCAGAACACACATACTCTTTTAACTCCACATTACACTACACAAGCACACCCCCACAGGAAACAAAAACAAAGACGCCAAGACCAGCACCAACCAGTTCTGAAGATGGCCCATAACAGGCTGAAACATGTTAACCAGGTACGATAAAATTTAATACGAGAAAGGCATATAATACATATTCCGAAGTGATATAGTGTTAAAAGTTGTGTAATCAAGGTGTATAATTTTATAATTTTCACTCTACCATTGTGGAGTAACGATTAGTATGTCTTACCAGGCAACGAGCAGGTCAGGGTTTGAATCCTGTTTGTGACAAGTTACCTAGTTGAGGTTTTTCCGGGGTTTTCGCTCAACTCATTACGAGCAAATGCTGGGTAATACTTTCGGCGCTAGATCCTGGATTCATTTTGCTGACATCACCTTCATTTCACTCAGACTCTAGACAACCCTTTCAGATAATGATTCAAAGGAAAAATGTTAGTGAGAAAAAAAAAAGTCCAAAAATAAAATTGCCCGGAATAAAATGTCAAGGAATAAAATTTCAAGAGTAAATGGTCCAATGCAAAATGTACAAAAGTAAATGGCCCAATGCAATTAAGGTCCAATAATGTACTTTTAAAATAATGTATTATACATATAATACACCGTGTCCCGCTTAGAGGGATCGAGAAATAAATGCTCACCATTTAAAATCAGATGAAGATATTGTTTTAATTTACATCTGACAAGATGTAGAATCTGTCCAAGTTTATGCACCAATTGTTTAAAGAGAGTTGCATGTTCATGCGCATGCGCACTAACATTTATCGTGGAAACAAGCCTGGCGCCATTCAGTAGAACATTCCGTCATTGGACCATTCTTCTTCATCGAGGCGACAATCAAAGGGAATATGTATCTGGGCATGTGCAGAACTTTTTTTGTTGATCAACTCCCCCAGGATCGGTTTTTTTTTAGCAACATGGGGCTCCACTCCATTACTATGGAGCAATGTGTGGCTTCCTGAATGTAAACTTTCACAATAGGTTGATCGGAAAAGGAGAACCCTTGCCTGACCACCTAGGTTATCCGACTTGACGCCCATTGACCTATTTCTGGAGCTTCATGATGAATGTTGTGTACCAACGTGGTACAGTTGACACTTTGGAAAAACTGAGACAACGCATTATAAATGCAGCTGCGCTAATCACTCCACAAATGATATTGAACACTTGGCAGAGAGTTGAGTACGTTTCGGATGTCTTCAGGGTAGCTCGAGGCGCACACATCGAGTTGCACTGACCTTCCACCGAAACTCAGAGTTTTTACATCAAGTTATACAAAACGTTATGCTATAAAACCATTATTTATACTTTAAATTAGCACTTATTTATCGATCCCTCTAAGCGGGGCACGGTGTATTAACAATTACATAATTTTAATCTTGTGATTGGTCAACAGATGTTTCAGGTGGGACGTTTGCTTTAATATGACATGATATCGCACGAAGATATCGGTTTACATTGTTGGCATCTTTGTACAAGTGGAAATTCCTTGCAATGTCTTCAACGCGAGTTTGGCTTGTGAGATATTTTTTTGTTTACAGGTTGCCTCAAGTTTTCCTGGCCGGTTCGCAGCTGTATGATGGTGTTCTCAGTGTCATGCCGTTCCTCTTGCAAGTGGTGAATGAATTGCCGTATGCTGATGAATAGGGCTAGGATTTTGATGAAATTGCATCTTTTTTCTAGTAAGCCAGAAACATTGCTGCTTTAGTATTTATACGAGTATGTTATGCGATAAACTGAGTGTTTTAAAACATATTTGTTAGGGCATTTTTTTGCATTTCTCACCTCTTACAACTCATAAGAGCGTTTTTTGTTTTATTTGGTAATTTTTGGAGTATTTTCATTTGATTTTGGCCATAAATTCCCATTATTAATGTAAAATAATATTTTTCTTTTGATATTTTCTCTACATAATTTTTCAATTAATACCTATTATTTTGTATATTATTTTAATCGTTTTTCTACACAAATATTGTCATTTTAACGTAGTACACCCTCACGTAATGGATCAGCCCAACCACCCTTTCAATATAGACTCCTCTATACCTGCTAGTTCCGGATAAGAGTGGCCTTCCTTGTGGTAGAATACATGGAACTACATCAGGTAAAATAATTAATTGAAATGTACTACTTAGAAAAATTATGTAAAATTAAATAAACTTGAATGTTGGTACTACAATTTAATTTAATTACTATTCTAAATATTAATATTCCTACTAAGCCAATTATTTAAGAGCCCACACCTGTGGATTAACGGTCAGCACGTCTGGCCGCGAAACCAGGTGGCCCGGGTTCGAATCCCGGTCGGGGAAAGTTACCTGATTGAGATTTTTTCCGGGGTTTTCCCTCAACCCAATATGAGCAAATGCTGGGTAACTTTCGGTGCTGGACCCCGGACTCATTTCACCGGCATTATCACCTTAATTTCATTCAGGCGCTAAATAACTTGAGATTGTTGATACAACGTCGTAAAGTAACCCAATAAAAAAATTATTTAAGATCAATTTTTAGGGCATTTTAAGGGCATTTTGGAAAGATTTTTAGTTCATAAGCGCATTGTTTTAGGACATTTTTCATGATTTTTAGGTCATCAAAATCCTAGCCCTACTGATGAATTTCGAGTGAAACCCCTCAACTGTTTGTTCTTTGTTGACCTTGCAAAGTAGCCTCATAGGCATTCCACACATCTAGGGAGACAGGTATTCTGCGACCGCGTCCTGTACGTCCTGTCATTTACGTTCAGTATGTGTGATCCATATAATCTACAAATACTTATAAGGTCATCTTGTACATCATCATTTAGATTACATCGAAAACCTCTTGTATATCGTCCAAGGCAATGAAGGGGATTGCCATGAATTCTTGAGTCTGACGTCTTGCTGCAGGTTCCTCGATATCTAAAAATCTTGCTCACTACTTTCCTATATAGTACCTATGTGAAATGAAACAGGCATCCTCTTATTAATTAATTCTGAAAGTTGTTGTGTACAGCATTCACATTGCCGAGCTCGAAGTCCATACTCACACTGGCAGGGTTTAGTTCATGACCGAGTCTCAAGGCTGCAGACTTGAGGTTATCATAAACCACTGATTATATTTCTTCAGTTCTTCTTGCCATTAAACAAAATACAACAGGCCTGCCAAATGTCAGCTTTTACGGCTGACATCAGCGTTTTTTATGCTTGTCAGTGCGCCATGCACATGTCAGCATTTTTTAGAAATTCAAATAAGATAGAGTATATGTCAATCCTTTTTAGATTAACGCGCTACCTTTCTTGTCCCTAAATTTTTTAGCCAAATCCTTGTGTTGAACAACAGAGGACACTACTGTCTCCAAATGTTCAGTTGGCAGTGGTTGAAGTGTTGATTTTGAGGTAGTTTGGAACAATGTGTACAATGAAATTGACTACAATGGTGTGAAAAAATATGAAAAACTGTGCAGGGTTGTGCAAATTGTTTTAACTTTGCCCCACAGCAATGCAACAGAGGAAAGAGTATCCAGTCTTATCCGAAAAATAAGACACAGTTCCGTTCCAGCATGAAAATAGACAGGACACTACACTCTCTTCTCTTACATGTTGCAAGATAAAATATGAGGAGAAATGTTATGAACATGAATTTGATGAGAAATTCTTACAGAAAGCTAAGTGTGTCACTGACAACTACAATAAAAGTCAACTCACAAATAAACTGACTTCTTCTTTGAAGTCACTACTTTAAATAGCAATTAAGTTTAATGTCAATCTTTTTTATCCTTTGTAAGCTTCTGTAGATACCGATATCAGTTTTTCTTACATTTGAAACTTGGCAGATCTGATACAAATGAAAATATGTGTTATAAACTTTAGCTTGTATAGTGAACATAAACTGTAATGACACCGTCTTAACTTAAACGTTCCATCTGTGCAGTAATGTTCAGACATACTCAAAAGTTCAACGTTCTGGTTCGTGGAGAATATTATAATTCTGATCAGATTTTCTCTACCGGAGTCAAATGGGATAAATTGTTCACCTCTCAATGTCTTATCAAAATATTTACAAATACTGCAAATTTCTTACATTCGGCGGTCTACGTCGATTTTATTGTTCGTTAACAGTTCTTCGTAGGTTGTTTCTTTCTGACAGATTGGTAAAATCTATTCATTTTGCACATTTTCCAGAACGGAAAGAAACAATTCGGGAGGGCATTTCATTAGAACGTACTTCCGTAGTAGATCTAAATTTGAAACTTTCCTCACTTCAACGTCAACAACATTAGTTTCATGGAGATACTTATTTGTGCCATCGCTTTTATGATTAAATTATTAAAATCAAAATTTGTGATGCACGTAGAATTACAGCGGGTCCTTTCTGTACACCACCAATACCGCTTGTTCTTTTCCTTCTTAGCCGAATGCAAATGGTATATGAAACCGTCATACACCAAAATTTGTTTCTTCTTCTGTGAATCAATAAAGTATGCTATACTTTTACTTTTAAATTTCGATTGAATTTAGAGGCGACTAATTCCTAGCAACACTCCTAATAATTACTACAATTAACTTTACAATTCATAAATTCTGACTTTGAAGAGACTACCTATGAATTTTTTTTTACTGTGGACTTTTTGACTTTGGACCAACTATCTTTGGATTATTTACCTACTGACATTTTGACTTTGGACATTTTTTTCATATTGACCAAATTTTCATTGTACTTGAAAAGTTTTGGACATTTTTTTTTTCTTTGACATTTTTTCTTGGACATTGTAACTCTGAATCTACATAAACATCACAGTTGATAAAGCGTCGTTAAAAAGATATAATTTACAAAATTATACACGAATAGGCCTAATTACTAATTAATAACAGCTTTTTATAGCAAGTAAATACCTTTAAATATCTTAATTGTGTTTTATCTTATAGGTATGAAAAAGATGCAATAGAGAAAATACCAAAATTTATAAAAGTAACAGAATTCATATATAATAATTTTAAATCTAAAATGGTTAAATATTACTAGAATAGGGCTCCAGAATATATTTTAGCAAAACCAATTCTTCTATTTGGAAGTGAAGCAGAGACTCTCGAATAGCAATATTTAAAAAGATTTCAAGTTGCAGAAATAGGCTATATTTTATGAGGAAAACTGTAAGATTTACGTTGTGGGATAGAAAAGAAAGTTTAGAGAATATTAAACAATTTGAAAGTTACTCTCATGTTAGAACATTTTCGAAATTACAGAATAAAAGGGACTGAAGCCAACATATTAATAGAATGGAAAGTTCAAGAATACCGAAACAAATGCTAACTTACCAGGCACATGGAAAAAGAAGACCGGGAGGACCTAAATGATTGTATGGAAGCGGAACAGGCTACTCTGCTTAATTTCTCTGACAGGTACACGATGATATATGATTTCCCCCCCCCCAATTGGTCATAGTTCGATTTACTTTCTTCCTTCGTCCATCATTGTTATTTATGCCTATTGTTGACTAATCATTCTCTTGTAAGTTCTTATTTATTTATTTATTTATTTATTTATTTATTTATTTATTTATTTATTTATTTATTTATTTATTTATTTATTTCCGGTAATTTATGTATTCATTTATTCATGTATTCAATGATTCATTCATTCATTCATTCATTCATTCATTTATTCATGTATTCAATGATTCATTCAGTCATTCATTCAATTATATATATATATATTTAATCATTTTAATTATTTATTTATTTAATACAAATTTTATCCTGTCACAGTTCGGGCGTTCTCTTTTACTCCAGATAATTCCAACCTTCCACAGTGGACAGACTCGTGTCAGAAGTCTCATAAAATGGGTTAGAGGATGCCGGATCTTCATCCATACTGTTCCGTGCCATTTCTTCTCTGTTTACTATTATTCCATTGTAGAATACATTTTTGTATTTGTAATCGTGAAGAGAGGTGTTTTAAAAACTCAGGGTGCTATTCATAGACATTTCGCAGCACGCGCTACGAGCGTAATAAGCTAGCCCCGGTTATCCACTGGTTACTAGTACAAAATTCAAATCATATCCTATCGCTAACACTGGTTTATGAATACGAAAAACGCTGATCATCCACCGGAAGCCCGCGCTAAAAATGTCTATGAATACGGTCCATAGTGTCTTACTCTTTTATTTAACGACGCTGCATCAGCTACTATATTATTGAGCATCGACGGAATTGGTGATAGCGAGATGGTACTTGGCGAGATGAGGCCAATGATTTGTATGGATGTCAGCATTAGAGGAGTTTGGCTATCACATTGCTGCTATAATCATTATCAGTATAGACTGTTTCAATAAACGTTTGTAGAGGATTAAAACTAATATTGTGTGAACCACATTTATAAGCTGCAAGCTCTTGAACGTTCCAGAATATTTAGCATTATTTTCAATAGCGAACGAAGTTAAGGTTGAAATATCACGGTACTTCGAAACAGACAACATAAATTATTACCTGACAGCACAACGTGTGCATCATCGACTGTTTTTTCTCGAAGTATGACATTTGAATCGAAGGAGAATAAACGAGCTCTGCGGAAGAAAGTTTCGCATTTCACACGGTGCAACACAATCAGTTCTTTCGATCAACAGGTTGAATTATATTACAAGTGGTACGAAATGTTTCGATCCTCAATATCCGTGTGCAAGAATCAAATCAAAGGCGCGCTGTGGCGTGACGCTGCAAGCCGGAAGGTAGAGAATTCGATTACCGACGGGGTCATGAATTTTGCCCATTGATCTAGTCCTTCCGGCAGCACTATGGTCCTGAGGTTGACTCAGCTTCTAGTAGAAATGAGTACCAGAGTGTTTCCTTCTGGATGTATCCGGCAAGCACTAAGGGCTGACATCTCTACTATGCCGATTAGAATTAAAAAATTACTTGAAAATTGGTCAATAATTATTAGGCCTATATTGTAGCGTGCACAGATTCTACAAATCGTGTCTACTACATTTCTTCCACTGTTTATGAGTTAGCTAAGAGGAATGAAGTTACAGGAGAATGGAGGAAGTTACACAACGTAGAACTGCAAGCATTGTATTCTTCACCTGACATAATTAGGAACATTAAAGCCAGACGTTTGAGATGGGCAGGGTATGTAGCACGTAGAGGCGAATCCAGAAGTGCATGTATAGCAGCCGTGGCGAAAATGTGACTCGCGAGCACATTGTGGCTCGCAATGATAGCTATGCATTTCTCTTGCTTCCTACCTCCCATAATCCCCACCCTCTGACTCACTAAACGACATTTCGTACAAGTTGAGAGGCTGCGAAGGCATTTCTTTCCCTTCTACTTGCCCTGAGTCCGTCTGTAACAGGCCGGTAGCTGTTACCTCTTATACCTGCACCCCCCAAGTTGTATACACAAGAAAATAAAATATTGAATAAAGTACATAAGTGAATATAAAATGCAATGACACAGATGTTTGACAATTACATGTTTGAGTATATTTTAGTGTCGTTCTTACAATATTTTCAACTAACAATTAATTAAATTAAGGAATGTTAGTTTGTATTATGAAGTCAGGGGGAAGTAACACAGTGCAGATTGTCCCATTGTATGTGTTGTAGAGTAGCAACTAGCGGTGGAGAAAACATTTATCTTCAGCTGTCAGTAGCTTTTTAATGTGCCAGTTGATATAAACAACAATAAAATGAAATACAAACGCTTAGTATATGCTTTCGAAATGTAGATTATCGGTAAACATTTTCAATAATAAGAATTTTCACTATGTTCGACGTCAATTAGTTGAACGTCGGTAAGATGTATAGTAGCATCTCCCCCTTCACGGATGGTAAAGACTGTGAGTAGAGGGGAAGGCCTATCAAGCAAACTGAAATGGGGATTAGAGACAAACTCCGTTCCATTTGTGTTTATCTCTGACCCGCGAGTGGCGTGTCGTCGCAATGTCTGTCGAAACCATGTACCTCTACAAAAACTAAAGTTTCAAGTAGGATAGGAGGACGCATTTTTTTTTTTTTGCCAATATGATGAGAATATTAAATGTATGATTTGTTCACAAGTATTACGAGGAAAACAGTTGTATAACAAAACGGCATTATACTACATGTCACTCATGAAACATTAAAAGGTTGTGGTGTTATTATTATTATTATTATTATTATTATTATTATTATTATTATGATCATCATCATCATCATCATCATCTCTGTACGTCGACCCTTTTAAGCAGATGTACGAATAATGCGGTTAGATCTTCAATTTAAACTCACAGGTTTACAAAGTGATGTTAAATGAAAGCTAGATGTAAGAACTTGACAAATGTTGAACTTTTCAAATCTTTGCCAAAAAAATAAATATCCGAAGCTTCGTTCTTTCGCTTGCTCTGTTGAAGCCATGTTCGCTACAACTTACGTCCGTGAAAAATTATTTTCAAGAATGAAAACAGTACAAACAAACAGACAAATACCTTCGTGACCAACTACGACTGGCAGTGACTTAATTCCTGATTTTGAAACTCTGTCGCAGAGACATTCTGAAGACAGTTAATTTTAAGGTGTGATAATGTGTCCTATGTTTTCTTATTCATTTCTTTCTTCGTTACACTCACTAAACATTAGTTTATAATCTTGTACTGTATAAAATTATATTTATATGCTTGACGTAAGGAAAATGAAAATCCGTTAATAAGTCAGACAGTTTCTTCACTTCCCCTTCGGGTGTCCACCTCCCTCCATAGGTGCTATGCACGTTGCAGGTTACACAGTATCTCGGCGCACGAGCACATTTTCGCCACGGCTGATGTAGAGTGTTAGTTGGAAGGCCGAAGGAGAAAGAGATTTGAGGAGGCCGAGACGTAAATGGGAAGGTAATATTAAAATGGATTTGAGGCAGGTGGGATATGATTATAGAGACTGGATTAATATTGCTCAGGATAGGGACCGATGGCGGGCTTATGTGAGGGGGCAATAAACCTCCGGGTTCCATAAAAGCCACCAGTAATTAAGTAAGTAAGTTTATGTGTTACTTTGGTTCTGTAAGTGTAAAAGTGTACAACATAATTGCTTTCATTATCACTGTGGAAAACAGCTGATACTGTATCTTCGTGTAAACATTCATACAAGTGATGAGATCTTCTATCCAGAACTAAAAATTTCCTCCCTAAAGGTTTCAGATGAATTTTAACAATTCAGTTCGATCTTAAGCTATTTATGTCAAGTTTAACTTAAAAAATAGGCTGAATTAAATTTTATTGAATTTATTGTTTTAAGCAAAATAATGTTTATGGTTATTTAACGATCCTGTATGAACTACAAGGTTATTTAGCGTCATGGAACTGATGACAGCGAGATGATACTTGGCGAAATGATGACGAGGATTCGCCATGCATTGCCTGACATTCGCCTTACAGTTGGGGATAACCTCAGAGAAATCTCAACCGGGTAATCAGCCCGAGCGGGAATCGAACCCACGTCAAAGGGCAATAGACAAATGCGCTACCACCTGAGCTACGCTGGCGGCTATCAGTTAAAGTAGATCACCCTACACAAACAATAGTGGCTTTCTATCATAGATAAAGATCTATTTCAAAATTGGGCCTCAGCATAAACTACGTAAACTATCAGTACATACTGTACATGCAGACTATTATGTTCCTTCATTTTTTAACTTTGAACTACAGTAGTAAATAATGAAATGGTCCATCCTTAGCAAAGCATGATCTGACTTGTATGCTTATAACATTAAAATTAATAATAATAATAATAATAATAATAATAATAATAATAATAATAATAATAATAATAATGTGTCCAAATGGAGGCACAAAACATTACCAAATAATAAATGATCCCTGACTTGTTAACTATATCAACTTCCTCCTTCCTCTGTTCTGACAAAAGAAAATATTCCTTCCTTTTTGAAAAGTTTCCTCAATGCTATGCATTTTTTTGTGGTAATATGATAATTAATTTGCGATAAATCGCGAAGTATAATATTTTATCGAGATGTTTTACAAAATAAATCAGAAATGTTGTGTTCTTTAAAGCAATGGTAAACATTTTCTGAAAGAAAAAACAATTGTAAGAGTGGGTTGTGCTACTTATATAGTGACAGAACTGTGCAAACTGCAATGAACTGCTTTCTAGTTTATATTGAAAGTATGGTGTAAGTGTTCACTCATTTCTATGTTTATATGGTACGTTCGCTAAGTTGATTTGTGGGAATTCTGTGACTATGAGAAAGTTTTATGCGCAAAGGTTCTGTACTCAGTTACAATAAAAACCAGGCAAGTTTCACTGTTATTTCCAACAGATCTACAGTAGTCACGATTCTAAGCCACAATTTAATCACATTGTAAATGAATAAAATACAAATGTGAAAAAAAATGATAATTTGATAGATTAAATAATAAAGAGCTTTTTAAAACTATTAGTTCAATGAACCTAAACAATTATAAATCTATAATTAGGCCTAAATTGTCATTATTATTCATTTCCATTTTCATTTAAGCCATAAATAATCACTTAATAATGTCTTCCGTCCACAAGACTGGGTACTGTCCGTTGTCTGCGATGTCTCACAAGCAAACATTCTCATGGGGGCAGATAAAAAAGTTATTTTTTTTCTTTTACTGTGTTAATAATGTTAAAACAAGTGCTTATACAAATTTTGGCCACTCGACCGCAATTACGAGGGCCGTAAAGAAATAAGTTCGCCGGAAGTCGTTAACAGAAAGAAAACACAATTTCACTGGAAAAAAAATTTATTGGAACAGACACAGCAATTGTTGAGCTATTTTGTAACATATTCCTCACCGGAATTGAGATATTTGTCATATCAGAGGATCGACAGAGAGGTGCAGACGTCTGTCAAACGCTGGTTCTGATCCCAGGCGGCTGACTTCTACGACACAAGAATACAAAAATTGATCCCATAGTATGACAAATGTCTGAATTCCAGTGGGGGGATATGTTGAAAAATAGCGCAACAATTGCTGTTATCTGTTTCAATAAATCTTTCCTTACAATCGTGCTTTTTTTTTTTCCTGTAAACGTCCCCAGGGAAAATCACTTTCTGGACGGCCTCGTAATTGCGGTCGAGTGGCCAAAATATATATATATATATATATATATATAGAGAGAGAGAGAGAGAGAGAGAGAGAGAGAAATAACTCGTCCGGCCTTAATTAAGGATGACCACGAGGATCCGGAAATTAATAGCAAACAAATATAATCAATTAAATATGAATACTGTTATAAAAAATGTAATAATTAAGCACCATTGATTATCAATTATAAAATAAAATCTTAGAAGTTGATTATACAATTATGCCTATAAATAAAATACTTTTTTTTTAAATTAGCATATCCTTAATTAAGGCCTTCTGAGTGGTATAAATGAAACTGTATAATCTGCAGGGAATCTTTAAGAATTTGCGAGATGATTTTTTGAATTTCAAAAGATGGTATTGATAATTGTTTTAAAAAATTATATGTAAATTTTGGTAAAGAACTCCGAGCACCAAAAAATAAACCTGTCACTGACCAATTGAAGAGAGGGATGTTATACTTGGCACTAAGGTAGGGAATACAAGGTTCATAAATGGCCCTCTTTTCCTGATCAACCTTATGAGCGTGGTTTAGATCTCTCTCCATGCGTATAGTTGGCTCTTTGATAATAGCCTTTTGTTGTTGCCTGTTTATTGCTATTATATCCGCTCTTCTGTGAGAATCGTCTTCAGAAATGCAGTGGACCTCTTCATGAACTTCCCAACCCTTGTTCCGAAGAAGACAGGCGATAGCTCTACGGACTCTATGATGCCTGTTGTTACGCAATAACTCTCCTTTCCGACAAAAACCCAACATGTGGCCAAGAGTTTCTGTCTCGTTGCAGTCTGATTGACGGCAACGGGTCGTGAAGAAAGCTCTGCCAGGAACGGAGCGCACTGCAGTAAGGTTGCAGGACATCTTGATTGCATTAATATAATCCGAAGACGACAAATTCTTTTTGGTGCTGACCCATGAATTAGCTCTTGGATATTCTTCATAGATTACTACACCTCTCCCCTTATGTGGTAACTGACACCAGGATTCAAACGATCTCTTTCGCAATTCATCACGTAGATGTCTGCCAGTAGTTCGAGGTGTTATGCTGGCTTCAGGTATTTTCAGGCGCTTGAGAGCACTTGTTTTAACATTATTAATATGGTGGAACAAAAAATTTAACATTTTTATCTGGCCCCATCAGAATGTTTGCTTGTCAGCGGTAGAGTTACCAGGTCTCCCGCATTTGCCAGATTTTCTCGTATTTTGCTTAGTGTATTTTCTTAAATCTTTCGGCTCCCGTATTTAGGAATAATTCCCCAAAAAGTTCTTATTTTATGGGGATCTACATTTATTGTATTTGTACGATTGAAATGAATCCATTTATTTATTTATTTTATATGTATTTATTTATTTATTAATAAATGAATAAATAAATAAATTTATTTATTAAATTAATTATTAAATAAATCAATAAATAAATTTATTTATTCATTTATTTATTTATTTACAGACTTATTTATTTACTTATTTATTTACTTACTTATTTACTTATTCACTTATTTATTTATTTATTTATTTATTTATTTATTTATTTATTTATTTATTTATTTATTTATTTATTTATTTATTCATTTATTCATTTATTTATTTATTTATTTATTTATTTATTTATTTATTTATTTATTTATTTATTTATTTATACTGACAGAGTTAAGTTCATAGGGCCTTCTCTTACGCTGTATCAGATCAAAAGTATACAAGCAGTGAAATTTAACAAAAAGTTAAAGAACAGAATACTAACATATTACAAAAAATAATAGCATAACAAAATCGACACTAAACAATATGAAAATAATACCATAAAAACGTAAAATACAGATCCAAAGATTGAAATATAATAAAAGCAACTCAGTTAGTACAAATAGTTAATAGGGAAAACGTAAGGAAGAATGCAACAAATGAAATGTAATAGAATAATAATAAAGAAAGAAAAAAATACGAAATTTAAATAAATTCCACAATAAAAAGGGTATGATAGTAAAATCATTAAATTCATCTGTTGATAAAAACAGAGGAAAAGGAAGAAAAATAAATATATTTTTTTGACAAAACTATCGCAGAGAAAAGGGCTTATGATTGAAAAGAATCTGAATTGAAAAAGTGCAATTTTAGTTTATTTTTGAAACTAGGTAATGTCCGACAGTCTCTGACATATGTTGGTAGAGAGTTCTAGAGATGAGCTGCAGAGACGGTGAAAGATGAAGAGTATGAGGATGTTGTATGTTTAGGAATGGAGAATGTCATATGGTGTTGTGAACGAGTATATTTTTGTGATATGAGGACAAATGTTGAAAACGAGAAGCTAAGTAGCTAGGGTTAGAGTTCTGAAGAATATTGAAGAGTAACGCGAGAGAGTGAATAATTCTTCGCTCTTAGAGACGGAGCCAGGACAGCATATTGAGTGAAGGTGAGATACAGTCAGATCTACGAACGTTGCAAATAAATCGAACACATGTATTATGAACAATAGTCTGTCTATCAGTCTCATGTTAAGGTCAGTGTAGGGAGTGTCACAGTAATCAAAATGAGGCATCAAGAGCGACTGTACTAAATTCTTCTTGAGAATCAACGGAAGGAAATTTCGGATTCTTTTTAATGTGTAGATTTTCATAAAAATTAATGGTATTATCTAATTCATTTTATTCTTTAGATTGTCTTCCATAGTCGGTTATGTTGTGGGCAGAACACATGTTGAATATAAGTGAAATCATAGTGGTTGATGTTGTTTAATCGAAGTGGAAATTAGAACAATAATACGTACATTACGAGCTGTGTATTAACTTCAAACAAAGAAAAAAAATATCGATATTTGTGTGTGTATCTTCGAAATAAGAAGCCATTTACTATTGGTGAAAGCCAGTCAAATCTGATAAACATAAAGCCAGGTCATGCTGAGTATCTTTTCGAAATCTCTCGTATTTTTATTTTCAAAGGCTGGCAACCCTAATCAGCGGGAACCTTGCGTCATGCCGACCCATGACCAGACAGCCCACATTTGTCAGATGCATAGACAAATAACATAGAGGTCTAATGAGCGGTCCAACGAATCTCTCCCGCCTACCCGCAGTGGTGTGTAAGTCGGGTAAAAGGAGAGGTTAAACAGAATAATAAAGAAAGAAAGTAGTAATTCCTCTATCTAGAGGTTCTTCTCTTCTGGTTACAGGTTACGCCCAGATCCCACGGCGCTCGTATGAGTAGTTCGCTGAGAGGCGTAGCTCAGATTGTGAACCACTGATAATATACTCGGAGTATTGGTTTAATAAATTGTTCCGGTATTGATGCAAAACACTTCAGTCATGGAAAGAAAAAGATATGGTTTATTTAACGACTCTCGCAACTGCAGAAGTTATATCAGCGTCGACGGTGTGCCGGAATTTTGTCCCGCAGGGGTTCTTTTACATGCCAGTAAATCTACTGATAAGACTGTCGCATTTAAAGACACTTAAATGCCATCGACCTGGGCCGGGATCGAACCCGTAACCTGGAGCACAGAAGGCCAGCGCTATATCAAGCACGCTACCGAGGCAGACTCAGTCATTCATGGATAATCTACGCTTGTGTTCTGTTGAACCTCTCGATCAGTGGTATTCAATCTATTTTTTTTTTTTGGCTTACGTACCCCCAAAATACACTTTTTTTTTTTTACCTTCGTACCCTCAAACTGCATTGGAATTATATAAGAAATAGCAAAAGACTAAGATTGATGTTCAATGAAAATTAAATGATGACTATGTTGATTATGGTTATTATTAGACTTCGTTGAATTGCCACACGCACCATCCAATCAGGTTGCCGATGTACGGTAGTATAAAGGAGGTGGGCGACCTCCCGGTTTCGTAGTAAGCTTATAAGCAGTTCATGTTAAGAGATGTGACCGGTCCAAATAGATAGAGCAGTTACAGCTAATGTATATCTAAGTAAGCACTTGTTTTTGCATTACTGTGGTTGGAATAGTCAAAGCTTAACGTTTGTTCAGTGCAGACAAGAATTCAATCAAACATGCTACAACGAGTGTGTTGCTGTTCCAAATAATTGCCCCTGGAATATCCTTACCCCTGCAGCCAGTCTTGACACGTTGGGAAACGTAGTTGGAATTATTATGCAGAACATTACGGCAAAATAATGGAGGTAATTGATGCATTGGATAGTACAGACAGTTCCGCTGTTGCAGCTGTAAAATCACTGCCTTCTAAACAGCTATTGGAAGATATTCTGTTCATTGATTCTGATTTTAAAATCGTGTCCAAAAGCATCACCCTGTTAGAATCGTCTAAACTACAACTCTCAGAAGCCCTTAATATAGTAGCTAAAGTATCACAAACCGTTATACAAAAAAAAAAAAAAAAAAAAAAAAAAAAAAAAAAAAAAAAAACAATTCACTAATTTCATAAAAAGTGAAATGTAAGTTGAGAAACATAATTGCTAAAAATTCTGCCTATTCACAACTTGTATTATAAATGATGTACTATCAGGTCATGACAAGATGTCTGAAGTTGGTGTACTAAAAAGTAGTGATTTCCGTTCTTCAAATATGCACGTACTACATCGTGTGATGCTGAACGTACATTTTCCCAAAATAAAAACTGTTTAAATGACCATCGGAGGAGGTTCAATTTGCAGTTGCTCAAAATGTACGTAACTCTTTAATGCAATGCACATATTCAAGGATGATGTGAGTATATTACATTAAATTTTTAATGATCATTCATTATATTTCTTGAATGCAGGATACAGGTTTTATTGTAACCGCAGTATACTGCTCAGTGTTTACATCAGAGGCATACTCCATCCGTTGCACGCCCTCTTCTCATACAGTCTATATCGCGTGCGCAGTCAACCTTATGATTCTCGTGGCAATTCCACGAAGTCTAGTTATCATTATCATTATTATTATTATTATTATTATTATTATTATTATTATTATCATCAATATCATTATTATTGTCATTATTACTGTCATTATTATTATTATTATTATTATTATTATTATTATTATTTCGAGGCTTATTTGAAGGATTCGTATATAACAAGCGCGTTCAGAAATGCATATAGAGTGTTAGTTGGGAGGCCGGAAGGAAAAAGACCTTTAGGGAGGCCGAGACGTAGATGGGAAGATAATATTAAAATAGATTTGAGGGAGGTGGGATATGATAGAGACTGGATTGATCTTGCTCAGGATAGGGACCAATGGCGGGCTTATGTGAAGGCGGCAATGAACCTCCGGGTTCCTTAAAACCCAGTAAGTAAGTAAGTATGTATTATTATTATTATTATTATTATTATTATTATTATTATTTATACAGTACAGTAGTTGATGAAGCAAAGAAAAAAAAAGGGTTGATATTGTAAAAGAAAATATGTAAATTGCAATAATTATTAACAAGTACAATAAAATAAATGTCAATTTTTACAAATATAGTGAGATGAGTGCGCCTGCCTTGAGGCAACCCCACTCACCCCTGCGGGTACGGTATTGAATACCACTGCTCTAGAAAGCACAACGCGTCACTTGGAGAAGACTCTTTTCTTGTCTAGTCTCGTCGCACTGGCCTAGTAAGGAAACCCGGACACTTCCCGAATAGGAGTTACTGGCGGTCAAGGCCGACTGCTGATGAGTCATGGAGAATGTGCACCGCTATAATAGTGAACTCCACATCAGACGAAAGTGAGGCGGGGTTACGCAACAGTTGTGTAATTAATACAGATCACGATTATGCGGGATGCAACCTGCAGGGAAAGCTGAGGCCTCGTGGGTCATCGCTGCAGATGCCCAGCCCAGACACCAGACTGCTTTCTCAGCACGCAAGATGTCCAGACGTGTGGTACGGTATTGTGATACAGTGAAGGACGCTTTTTATTTCACACTTCGCTGCTTAGGAGTTAGGAGGCACTTAAAATGAAGAACAAACGGGAGTATTAAAAGCTGAGAAAATAGGAACATGAGAGTGAAGGAAGTGGACTGTAATATTTTATTAATTAGTGGATTAATTAAATCCAATTTTAATCCACTTTATTTATTACAGAAGAAAATAATTGAAATATGTCTTCATAAATCTATTGATTTTCCATCTCAAAAATTGTTTTTAGACTTTAATGTTCTTAAAATAAGACAAATTTTTTATATTGTATTAATAAAATTCATACATAAAAATCGAAATAATTTTGAATTGTATTCTCATAGCTATGAAACAAAACGTATGAATTCTTTAAGATTGTTTGAACCAAAATGCAACACTCCTACAGTACTTTAATCATAGTAGTAATTTAGGCTCAAGAATATATAACAAATTTATATGTAAATATCCTAATCTTGTCAATTCTAATAGTTCTAGTATTAAATTTAAAAAGTTATGTATGAATTTTATAAAAATTGAAAAATTGTAAATTTAAATTTATATATTCTTATTGCGTAGTGGACATAAGACAAATTGTATTATTACTTCTTAATTTAAATTGAGGAATCCGCCCCTGAGCACGAGTTCTACTATTTCGGGGGCGAGCTAAAGTTTTTCTATTTATTTATACTTAATGTTACAATTATTATCAAATTATTAGAAAAATAAATAAATTAATAATTGAACACTATATTCATTCATAGTTTTCTCCGCAAGGGCAGGCCCTTCACTACAAACTCAGCATTCTTCGATCTTCCTTTTTTCATCTTCTTCTTAGTATCCGCATACGATTTAAATTATATATGAAATAATAAAGCAAATAATAGGCCTAACTTTAATGGAATTTTATTAGAATTAGACTTTATCTGGAAATGGCCCAGATTGGCGTTTTCCACTATGTTGTCCCAAGACACAGAAATTACTAAATTAAAGAAGGAAAGAACTACAGTTGAAAGGGCAAAATAAAAGAATGAATAACTGATAATATGGGTTAACAAATTAAAATCAAAAGAAACGAAGTAAAATCGCACAGCTCCATAATACCACGGCAATGTACTTAAATCATTATTGCACTTTCCAGAAAAGTACATAACATAGTGAATTACAAAAAATGGAATTACATTTATACAAAGAGGTCACAAAGTGAGGGTACGACACTACGATGAGTATGGTTGATTGATTGAGATGGAATGTAGCTTATAGTTTAACGATGCAAGACATCGGTATGGAGATCTTCATTTCCATAGCACAGCTCAATTCTGCGCCATTCCTGGCAGATGTTTTGCGCAGTTAATCAAGGGTCACTTCGCTGAAGGCATCTTCCACAGCTGCTCGTGTTTGTACCGTAGTGTTATAGCGGTGATTTCGCACTTATCCTTGATGAAGCCCCAGAAAGCATTATCAGGTGTTGTGAGGTCGGGACTTCGTGGAGACTAGGCAAAATGAGCTTGATTGTCTGCAGATCCTCTTCCAATCCATCGGTTGGAAAGGGTCGTATTCAGGCATCGATACACTTGCAATGCACCCCAATATTGTTACTTTCCTTGGCGGTTCGACATCAAAGCGGTCCGAAATTTTATCCACGGTATCGCCGGTATGACGTCTTTCATGAAGCTGTCACTAATCTTTGTTCGATGGTAAATGGACTCTGGTCAGCCATGTTTGTTTATAAGTGCATGGTTACCATGGTAGCATGGTACCAACGTAAACATGGGATATCAACATTCACAAAGTAAGTAAAATAAGAATACGTAGGGGGTACGCCCACTTTGTAACCTCACAGTAGAATAAACGTACAGGGGTCGCCTGAGTGCCCCCGGCGATTTACCTGTAGTTCTATACAGAACATACCTAATCTCATCCCCTTAGGTTGGCTTTTCGTGGACCAAACCCGGGTCAGATCCTTGCACCGAAGCGTCAAGTCCGACGGGTGACCTGTGTGCTAATCATGAATCCGATTCTGATAGACAGATCATCCTGCCTCAGACCTGACAGTGTCAGATACTATCCCTAGACGAGTACCTGATAAACCTCGGAGCATGGAAAAATCTTATCTCAGCATCGGAAATTCGTACTATTCCTAAGATTTCATTTTCGTCTATTTTAACAAATGATACATTAAAACAAATGAAGAGGTGGAGAATGTTAGAGAAATGAAAGTGGAAGAAAATTCTGCAACTTCTGCTTTGTCCACCACAAAAGCCATGACAAGGCCGGATTTTGAACCGGGACACAGCCGCGGCCATCCCATATTGTGATAATATGAAGGCTAATCAAATAAGATCTCGCCGTTACGAAACGTTGAAGGGACGGAATGAAAGAATCATCGAAATAATGAAACACAATATTTCATCACTTATATAGGGCGCAATGAACCAAAGCAAGCCTAACTGCAAAAATCCGTCCCTGGCCTAGTCCTCGAAAAGCAAAGCCAAGTCTAACCAACTACTGCAAAAATCCATGGCGCTACAGTCCTGAAGGGCCAAGACCGACCAGCCGGCTGCTGGCCTCACGTCCACAACATGCCAAAGCAGAGGTGGACGATCATCCAACCAGAATGAAGGTATCGTGTGATTAACACGATGATCGTCCCAGCCGTTATAGTAGTGTTTTGGTGCGGTACGTGAGGACAGGTAGGTCAGTGATGGATTGTGTCGGGCTTTGACGAACTTTCGGCTTTCACTAGTCGCCTAAAATCCACCACTGATGTACACAACCTTACTCTGCGTTTGTTTAGAAGCCAATGTGAGCAAAAGAACCTGGGCGGGGGTTTCTGCGACCCTTTCACTTCCCCTCTTATACCCAGAGCACGGCCAGGAGCTAACACAAATGTACGTAATGATTCATTTTTTGGTCCTACCAATAACACAAATGAGTCCACTACAAGAATGATGGATGTCATTTGGAATAAATTTTGCAGGAGAAGCAATTGAAAGTTTGAAATGCTTAGCGCTCAAAGCTCAACTGTGATTTTCCGATCATTACTGGACAATGACTATCAGTGTTAATGCCATAATATAACTCTCTATGTACATTCTATATGTCTTAGGCTATGCATTGACAGTCTTGGTTCATTTTCGACAAGAAAGTGACATTCATCATTCTTGGAGTGGACTCTTCAAATGTGTTTAAATATCAAAGACTTTTTTCAAGAACGCTCACTTGTACACAGTTTGTTTTCCCTCCTTGTATTCTTCGTTGATTGATTGATTGGTTGATTCATTCATTCATTCGGCCCACTTCTGCTTCTATTCTCAATTATTCTCTCAGGAAACAGATATCATTCGGTTCTCTTTTGCACATTATACGTACCCTATATTAATTTGAAGACTATTGTGATATTAGGACTACGCACGTTTGAAGAAATCCCAATCTGCTACACCATGCTATATAAATAACTTATCTATTCGATATCAGCTAGTGAAGAAACAATAAGTTTGCGACAAATAAGTAAGTTTTTCTTTTAGAATTGAAATGTCATTATTTATAAGCTCATGGAAAGTTAACCAATAATTACAGTAATGCAAACTCAATTAAATTGAGATAAGGAACACTGTTCCATTACATTGAAGTTGTGATTCCAACAATTAGCTCAATCTATTTGGCCATTTATATGGTTTACACATACAGTAGGCCTATATATGATTAAGTTTCAGATCTCTGTCATATTTTAAGTTTGTTTTCTTCTAAAACAACGCCAATCCTTGTCTAAAAGTTTGTTTTTATGCATGTCACTTGAAAACTCGCTCAGTCCGTAGACCGGTGGATAAAAAAACTAGCCCAGTCCTTTCATAAAAATGGACTGAACGCGTTTTGGGATCATACTCTTCAACTTGGGCACGTCATTGTCTAGCAGTATATAAACGAAAAAGTTATCTTAACCGATTCACTGCCTCTTGTTTGAGAATGTCTGGCGTATCTTTAAGGTCATCAGATATGTACTAGGTCGTTGAGTTTATATTGTCTGTTCTGCATGCACATCTGTTTGTATTGTTATCTCGGTCTATTCTGCTGTTACACACAACCCAAACAAGGGACGCAGAATATTACCGCTAGAGCTGCTGTATTTCGTGATCAAATTTGAATTGTTGATATAGATATTTAGTGGCTTTTACAACATTTATACAATATCGATATAGCCAATTTTGCATTGTTTTATAGCGAGTTTTCGACAATCCAGTTGGCAACACTTGGTCCACGTCAATATAGCGTATATTAATGATACTATAAGAAGGCCTTGAATGGTTGATTTAACGGTCTCCATAAATTTAATAAATAATGAGGTATCCATAACTACAAAACATTGCAAACTGCTCTTATCTCGTGAATATGATAATATTGATAACAGAAGATAGCACTACTAGTATGGGTAATTTGGGTAAAGTTTACAATATTATCACACTATACTTAACCTATCACAACCTCTGTTCCTGCAGCCGAGATGGCGCTATAGGCAGAGCGGAAAACTACTGACTCCAGAGTCCAGAATCAAGTCCAGCTTTAGACGAAATATTTCAATCTCACCATAATATTCTGAATGGCTCGATGTGCGGTGAGTAGGGTATTTACTGGGCAAAAGGCGGCCGAATAGTATTGCTGACAGCTGACAAGCAAACATTCTCATAAAGGCAGATAAAAAAGGTTTTTTTCTTCCACCATGTTAATAATGTCAAAACAAGTGCTTATACAAATTTTGGTCACTCGAACGCAATTACGAAGGTCGTCTACAAAGTAAGTTTCCCTAGGGCCATTTACAGAAAGAAAACACAATTTCATGGAAACATTTATTGGAACATTTACAGAAACTGCTGCTGAGCTATTTTTCAACATATTCCCGACCGGAATTGAGACATTTGCCATACCATAGGACCAACTTCTGTATCCCTGTGTCGTAGAAATCTACCGCCTAGGATCGGAACCAGTGTGTGACAGCCAACTGCACCTCTTGTTGATCCCACGGTTTACAAATGTCTCAATTACGACAGGGAATATGTTGAAAAATAGCTCAACAATTGCTGTGTTCGTTCCAATAAATCTTTCCATGAAACTGAGTTTTCTTTGTGTAAACGGCCTCAGGGAAACTTAATTTCTAGACGGCCCTCGTAATTGCAGTCGAGTGGCCAAAATTTGTATATGAATTTGTTTTGACATTATTAACATGGTGGAAGAAAAAAAATAACTTCCTTTTATCTGGCCCCATGAAAATGTTTGCTTGTGAGCCAAAGAAACTTACGAATTTTATCTTCTTGTCCTCAGTGCGTTCCATTAATGTTCAGGCTGACAAATTAAACTTATTTCTCAATACTTTGCAGTAACTTTAAGTACATATTACTTGTATCAAACACATTCATATTTCTCTCAGCTGATGTCGTACATGTACTCAGAGATCTTGCGCTTAGCATTTGGCTGTTATATGCGAAGTTCATGGATAAGGTCGATAAATTCCTCACCAAGGCTTCCTCCGGGATTATAAATAAAACTGGGAGGGCCATAGATTTACAGCGCGGAAAATAAACTTTTCTCGAGGCAAAATTCATCGACCATTTCCCAACCAAGTTGAATTTCAACCCTGAATAGACTAACCAGCGTCATTTAAACAAATTACTGCTACTACTAAAACTATTTCTCAACTCATACCGTGGCGCGCTTAATCACTTCTTCAGCTATTTGTCTGGTCATAAATTAGCTACAACTTTGCGTAACGTACCTCAGCAGATGTATGTACAAAATACTGGGTGTACGCCTGGAAACAGGTTTCGCTTTGTACGGGCGCCGTTCGAAAATTGACATGGGCAAGTAAAATTCCGATGAAAGAGTACTTCGGTACATTAAAATAATATATAAGTAAAATTCCGCTTAGTGGTGATTCAGCACATCAGTTTTCAATACGTAATAAAATCTCTTGGCTTCATTCATTCATTCATTCATTCATTCATTCATTCATTCATTCATTCATTCATTCATCATTCATTCATTCATCCATTCATCCACAGTGTTCTGCCCACGGGCAGATATTTCACTGAAAATCCAACATTCTCCAATCTTTATAGGCCAAATTACATTACAGATGTAATTTATTGGCTTACCACATCGTAAGTGCTAGATCTTTCGATCATCATCTCTAATGTACATTTCATACCATTTGAAAAGATTTCTAGACACATGTTGGATTTCATCTCAATTAGTAGAACTCGACCCTAGGCACATGGTCTGTTTCATTCAATTTGTGAACGAGTGATGTCTTGTAAGGTTACAGCTTTAAACAATTTAGTCCCTTTCCAAGCTTATGTCTTGGATACACCTGCCGGTTCAGCTAACTTTCTTAACGTTTTCGTGGGAAATTGTCCTAGCCGATAACCTATGTCATTGAGTTTTTCTTCGGTTAGAACGCGAATTATGTGCCCTCTCTTTTATTTAAAAATAAGTCGGTTTTCCTTACTCCTTTCATTACATACTGGATTGTAAAATCAGATGGTTGTTGAACGCCAGACTTTTCGTAGAGATATAGCACAACACTGTACGATTTCTTTTCAAGATACATAATATATAATTATATTATAATAAATGAAGAATTGCTTTTGCAATGATTGTGTACTGCATTGCCACGAATTAAACTGAAGTGCACCGAATGGAAGTCAGCTGTATACTAATGCTATAATCTTCACGTCCCTTCAGCCTGTGTTATCTGTAACAGTAAAAGTTCGACAATTTTTACCAGAGCGGAACCTTTTTCCTAGCGAACGCTCTTAATAATGTAAATCACTCTCAGAGGCGATGGTCCTACATTTCAGTGCCTCTCACATTCATTGGGATTTGAAATCGAGACTGAAGTGAGGTTATTCTTTCAAAGGTCAAGATTCAAAGCACATGATTATAAAAGGTAGTTATTGGAACTGGAATCCTATGCAAAATAAAATATTGTATATAACTCTGTGGAACATGTGTGATATTTTCTTTCATATTTCATTGCAAAATTGACAGGCATGCTTTGTTATTTGCTGATATAATGTACATTTAAATGTTTCGACTTATCAAAGCTGCAACATTCTTTTCACTGTAATTTACTACTGAAAGAAAAACTGTTACCAGTTTAGTCTTGATTTTGCGACCCTACTTCTTGCCGCTTCTGTAATAAATCGTTGTCATAGTAAGTATACAATATTCTTCAGTGAGAAACACACAAGTTTCACCGAGAAAAAGCCTCTCACGACTTTCATTATATTCTGCAAGGGGGAAAAATGGATACATTCATTATTATCAGATCTATTCTATTATAACACAGTCTAGTATAACTTACTGTATACAGTCACGAAGCTCAACACGTAGGGAATATGCATCCATAGATAGTTGCTAACCACTAGGATCTCTACTATCGCCTCATCACAGACAATGCGAAATAGTACCGGCACAGTCTATTGTTCCTAGTATCCTCAACAACTCAAGCTTCGTGACTGTAGGCCTATATACTAGACTGAGAATATACTCTATTATATTGTACTGTGAAACGAACCATCTTCCTAACAAGATTCTGCACAGAGGATTGAACAAACCCTGCTATTATTATATTGTATTGTATTGTACTCTATTGTATTATTCTTCTAATAGAATATCTATGTTATATAACGATGCCATATGAACTACTAAAGTAACTAAACTCTTTTGGAAAGGTGATACAAGGTAGATATTAGCGTGATGACTCCGAAAATTCGCTATGAGATTACCAGACATTAGTTTTACAATTAAGGAAAAACTCGGAGAAAATTAAATGAAGTATTCGATTCAAGCGAGATTCGAACCCATGCTTGGACGCAGTCCCGGAAAACGTGTTCCCGTCCCTATCCATGCCGATGGCTCTCTTACATTTTATTACATTTTATTAATTTCCATTAAATTCTATAATACACATTTGAATAAATTGTTGTATACTTACTTACAAATGGCTTTTAAGGAACCCGCAGGTTCATTGCCGCCCTCATATAAGCCCGCCGTCGGTCCCTATCCTGTGCAAGATTAATCCAGTCTCTATCATCATATTCTACCTCCCTCAAATCCATTTTAATATGATCCTCCCATCTACGTCTCGGCCTCCCCAAAGGTCTTTTTCCCTCCGGTCTCCCAACTAACACTCTATATGCATTTCTAGATTCGCCCATACGTGCTACATGCCCTGCCCATCTCAAACGTCTGGATTTAATGTTCCTAATTATCTCAGGTGAAGAAAACAATGCGTGCAGTTCTGTATTGTGTAACTTCCTCCATTCTCCTGTAACTTCATCACTCTTAGCTCCAAATATTTTTCTAAGAACCTTATTCTCAAACACCCTTAATCTCTGTTCCTCTCTCAAAGTAAGAGTCCAAGTTTCATAACCATACAGAACAACCGGTAATATAACTGTTTTATAAATTCTAACTTTCAGATTTTTTGACAGTAGACTAGATGATAAAACCCCTCAACCAAATAATAACGGGCATTTCCCATATTTATTCTACGTTTAATTTCCTCCCGAGTGTCATTTATATTTGTTACTGTTGCTCCAAGATATTTGAATTTTTCAACCTCTTCGAAGAATAAACTCCAATTTTTAGGTTTCTATTTCGTACAATATTCTGGTCACGAAAAAGAATAATATATTTTGCCTTTTCGGGATTTACTTCCTATTGCTTTACTTGCTAAATTGTTGCATATTTTTTAAATTTCCAAAATGTAATAACCAGGCTTCGAGACTTTGGACCCGATACACTAAGTTTACTGTGCATGCACTATAGGTTGTTGATTTGCTGCAGGTAGATAGAGATGTGTTGAGGTAACAACGTTGCTATTTAGAATAGAGTACGGTAGTATGGGGAAACACACATATGTACATTCTGAAAGTAAATATACATTACACAATGATAATGTCAAAAAAATGTGAAAAGCATTTATTCTCCTGTCTTTTATAAGCATTTGTGTTTAATTATACACAGTGTTAATGGTGGAAATAAGCATGTAGCAATTTTAATTTTTTCATTTATCCTATTGGTCGTCTTTAGGAAGTGCAGTTACAGTACCGAATTGCAATGTACCTACTATAAGATACATTATCAGTGTCTCAAACGTAAATGTTTTTCGGTTATCTGCCGAAGTTTGTACTTTAGAAAGCTGCGCTCTACGTCGCATGACGTGATAGGAGCAAAACGAAAAAACCTATCATCATTGCAGTCTCTAAGAGACAGTCCTTTATTCTCGGGTGACTCTATGTCCACTAATTTGCTGTTTATGTTACACAATGCTCCATATCCGTTATTTTTACATAAAATTGATTTCCACTTCTGTTTTAAACGTTCAGTAACCGGTGTACTTGGTGTCTCATTAATTCTCTGCATCATTTTCTAAATTAATTTGCGGGGTTCCGGCATCTCTTGCTCTGACTTCTCTAACCGTGTAATAGTTTCAGACACAGTTTGTATGAAAACCAAATGATTCGTCAGAACCTTCAAATCCAGGGCGTTTTTTCTTTTGCGTATTTGTTGGCATTTATTCTACAGTACCCTCACCCACTGTACGCTTTACCACTACACTCAGTACGCCGTTATGCGGATTTCCCACTGAACTGCTCTATCGGGTCCGAAGTCTCGAAGCCTGGTAATAACTTACAACAAACAGGTTGTACTGTCCATGTCCTTTATGTGAAAAACTTAATCTACTACGTAAAGATAATGAGTTCATTTTGAAAAATGTTATAACTTACAGAGACTACTGGATATTGATGAGATTACAACACGACAACACTGGGGCAATGGTAGAATAAACAGAACCGTGAAAACCCGTATTCTCATTAAATCCTATCTCGCAGCAGCTGAGTGTACAAGAAACACCAAGCTATTACGTGGGGATTGAATCTTGTACCTCTTGGTGAAAAGCTGTGGCGAGTCTGTAATTACACCACTGTAATGCCATACTGTTCATGAGCCAGTAGACTGCAGTTTGACTAGGCGCTGCTCCCACCATTACATTTGGGCGAAAGGTCACAATAAATTAGTTTATTCTGAGCCGCCAAAGGTTATTGCAAAAGCTAATTTAATTCGCTAATTTACTTTTGAATTGATTAATATACCGCAGCGACTTGTTAATTACCTCTCTGAAGAGCAAGACGACCTACGCACTTGATTTGTGCTGGAATGTTTTGGCATATCATACACAACCGGTTTGAGATTCCTCTTCAGTGTTCCATCTACTACAAATACCTATAGTGTTTCTTTAATTGGATAATCTTTACCCTATATCAGTGATTTTAGATTCGCTAACTCTAAACCAGTGGTGACCAAAACTCGAACGGCAGTGATTACACGCGAGAGACAGTCTAAGAAGTAAGGAGACGAGGGAGAGGTACATGCCATGAAAACTACAACCAGTGGTGGTTCGTGCACTAACATTGAGTTCTTCATCAATCCCGCGAATAAAAATAGCAAGCTTTGCTGTATCGCTAATGTCAATACTGTCATCAAGAACCAATAAAAAATATATACTAATTTTCTTGCTTTTTTTAAATATCCCTCAATGAACACAATAAAAAAATTTCCTGAATTCTCTTCTGAATATGTAGTCGAGAAACGAGCAGAATTAATAAACAACTTTCAATGGACAAATTATTTCAGTCACCTTAATCATTACGCCTTTATAAAACTCTCCTTCGTTGGAAGGCTTAAGGGGACACGCTACTGAGTTTTCGTCAATTTTTGGTCAATGTTAAAAGTTAATTTTTTTTTTTTACTGATGAACTATATTGAATAGGAACAAACCCATGCACCATTTCATTGTAGGTAGTCTTAGCATCATTTTAAAAGTTTAAGAAACAAATTATCTTTATATGAGACCCAGATATTTGTTTACTAAAATTATAAACACTTTTTTATATCTTATTTTTTTCCGAGTACATTTTTCAACATAACATTTTGAAAATAATTGTGCACATGTAACTCATTAACATCTATTCGATTTTAAAATTTCAAAAACTTACAGTCAAAATTGTGGAGATCAGAAATCTCAGTAGCGTGTCCCCTTAAGAGAACGAGCTATTTCGTTCGTCACTAGACAGCTGGCTTCCCTACATTTATTTATGTCATTTTTCACTTCATGACGATGATTGAAGGCTGATTTCAATTCTTGGAGTTTAATAGCCCACTTTATTACTACACTAGCACGTAATATTCAATCAGTGTCTCTATATTATTATTATTAGTATTATTATTATTATTATTATTATTATTATTATTATTATTAAATCAATAACTAGTAAATAACTGATAATAGTCATCAAAAGATTTTAAAAAAGAAATTAAAATGGAGATATAGCGTAGTAATTATTTTATCGTTCAAGGGAAGATGTAGGCCTGTATATTGAGGCACGTATATAAGAATTATGGCAACACTTGCCGATAAATAATAATAATAATAATAATAATAATAATAATACCTGTTATGCCTGTGTATTCAGTGTAATGCCCTGTAATGTCGCTTCTATATACTGCTACTAATTGAACCGTTGAGCAAAGCAACATATTACATTTTCTCCGACAGAACAGCGAATAAATTCCTCTTCCCATTCTGTACGAAACCTTCTGTTCCTGCTCGTAGAGACAGAGGGTTTGTAGAGCGACATGGTACCGACACTGCTTACTTCAGTACGTGAACGAGACAGAGAGCAATGTACAGGAAACTCCCCTTACCAGTATGAATGCCTTTGATTACACGATAATCACGATACCTAGTTTGGTCACCGTTGCTCTAAACGTCTAAACCAGCTCTGGGTATAAAGGGAAAGAAAAAAGGAAAGAAGATACCCCGCTCATGTCCTTTTTGCTTCACCGCTTTAGAAACAAACACACAATAAAGCACTTTGCATCAATGATCCATTTTAGGCGACCAGCGAGATCCGAAAGCTATTATGCATGTCTTAAAATACAATTCGTCACTCAGCAATGCTTGCTTTCAGGTTATAATATCGGTAACTGACTCTGCTGAGGAATGTGGAATGGGGAGTTAAGGGGTAGTCTGCAGACCTCAAGTGAGGTATTAACGCCTAGGCTAGTCTAAACTAAACTTTAGATTACCAATTGTTATTAATGGAGAAAAATTCGCTCTGGCGCCGAGGATGGAAACCGGGACCCCCAGTTCTACGCACTGGGTGCTCTAATCACTGAGCTGGGCCGAAGTTCAGTCCACAGCATTGAATCGAATTTTACGGAATTAAAATTTGGAGCGAGTCTTGATAGGAGTCCACCTGTATGTAGGCAACAATTTTATTCCAGACGACTGTCCACAAGTAGCATATGTACAGAAGCTCTTGTTTACTGCACATGCGCAGTGTGTTGTAAGCGAAACTTCTACAATAATGGAGCTCCAAATTTTAATTCCGTATCTGTACATTATTGAGCGAGTAAAATATTTTTATTAGGTTCGTCTATAAGTTATCATTCACAAATGAAGCCTAAATATTAGACACGTTTTGTTTTCATATTTCAATTTTACAAATGTTTTATACTATGAAATAGTCATCTTCAAGTCTAGATAAATTGTAGATGAACATAACAAAAATATTTTCTCGCTCAACTTAACAATTTATCGGAAAATAAAACATGTCAGTAAAGATGTACATTATTGTTCGATAGAATTAGTGAAGTTGTGAATTAATACAAAGTCTGTATACTGAAGTATGTATGTATAACTATGGCAGAGGCACAAGAGTGGACTGGTGAAAGACAATCAACCTCTACTCTCATTCTATCTGTTTGGAAAAGTCTGTTCCTATTTGTAGAACATTAGGAATGGCAAAGTGCTTCATAAAAGTGCTTGTGATAGGTTAATTATGTATAGCAGAGAAAATTTCTTATAACATAATTGTATACTAACAATGTTTTTTTTTTTTTCTCAATTCCTATAGTGATTCAGAGTAGCCTGAATTAAATGACAGATTTTTCTATTCTCAGTTTTCCAGAAACATAAAATTTGACACTGGCTCAAGAAGGCCGTGATATACATAGGTTTGTGTGTATAAAAGTTCTTCGATTTTTAGCGTTTAAGTTTGTTTTTAATCACAATTTCAGAAAACATAAATTATATTTAACATCTATAAGTTTATAAATTTTGATTCCGATAATTATTATTGACTACTTTGTTTAATACTACCTAAAATTCTTTAATTATAATCTTCATTGTTGTACACTGAAAACAACATGGATACTATAAACAGAAACCTACAAATAGAAAATTACAACAGGAAAAACACGATCAAGATTCAATTTGCACAATCTGCTACTAGACCATCAGCACAGGAAATTCATCAGTGGATTGTAAAGAAAATGGTAATCAACACAGATCAAGTGGACACACTACAACTGCATAACAGAGAGAGAGCAATTTATCTGAAGGTAACTACAGCCACATTGTATAATAGATTACTTGATAAGTACCAGGGAGAAATAGAATTTCAATATGAATCAGGAGAAATAACTCACGTTAATATAGGACCACCAGACTCAGCTAGTGTTACAGTTCGAGTATTCAATCTCCCCCCAGAAATTCCCAGCTCAGTTTTACAGACCGTTCTGAACAAATACGGTACCATACAAGACATTCGAAATGAAACTTGGAGTACACAATACTTGCTTCCGGTTTACAATGGAGTAAAAGCAGTACGAATGAATATCCAAAAAAATATTCCAGCAACAATACAGGTAGCTTCCTACACAGCTAATATTACTTATCCTGGACAACCTCAGGCATGTTTTGTTTGCGGAGACACAACTCATATGAAACAAGATTGTCCTCAACGAACTGTATCACTAAGATTGCAACCCCGTAACACTCCCAGATTGCTAAGTGAAGTAGTAAAGTTTAACTTAAGTGAGCCACAAAACACAAATGTAAATACTGCATTGGATGAATTTTCAGAAAACAAAAGTTTGAGAAATGATGACGAAAACAGTGATTTGCAGTGTATCACTAATGTACACGACACCATGGACACAAATACCAATGCTCCCAGTATTTCGTCTACACCTCCCACTGAAGCACTGATACGATGTAAAAGACCGATTCCACAAGTGAATCTTCATCTAGTAATCCCACTGCACATATTGATTCTTTGTCTGAAGTCTCTCCCTACAATACTGATGGGGAAACTACTGCCAACCCTAAAAATCATTCCAAACTAAATCCACCCAGGAAAAAGTAAAAAAAGGTGAAGCCACCTACATTGGATGAACAACTACATCCAGTAAAACACATATTAGAAGCGACACCGAGTGAGTTTATTCTAAACTACACACAGCTCAAAAGTTTGTATGAAAATACAGTAGGAGTTACTGATATCCTGAAAGTTGCTTTGTCTTATACAAATGACACTGAGGGTCTAATTGAAATGCTCCAGAAACTTTACCCACACTATCAAGATAAGGGCATTAAAAATAGAACTACGAGGATCGAAAACTGTCTGCGTGCCATAATAAGTATGGAAAGTGACAACAATGGGGAAACTGATGCCGTAGACAATATTCAAACGCCAATCCATCCTTAGAATCATTCCCGTTTCATTGCTCCAGTGGAATATTAATGGGTTTTGGACCCAGTATGAATATCTACAAAAGTTAACTACATTACATCAACCTGGTGTCATGTGTTTGCAGGAAACTAACTTTAGTAATAATTATGTCGCAAATATCAAACAGTATTCTTCATACAATAAAAATCGCAATATATACCATCATGCTAGCGGAGGAGTGGCTACGTATGTTAACAACAATGTAACTAGTTAAGAAGTGCCACTTATTTCCAACTTTGAAGCAGTAGCAGTAATTGTTTTATTATGTATCGAAATATGTATATGTAACATATATCTGCCTAACAGTCAACCTATTGATTTACACAATCTGAAGGATTTAATCAATCAATTACCAAGATCTTTTATATTACTCGGCGATTTTAACGCTCATAGTACTCTTTGGGGATGCTCTAATACGAATTCAAGGGGAAAAATCATAGAATCTCTGCTAGAATCCGAAGATGTTATATTACTAAATTCACTGAAACCTACATATTACAGTACTGCTCATGGAACTTCCAGCAGTATAGACCTCTCTTTTTGTACTCCAGATATTGCTCCTCTACTTTTGTGGTCTGCTCATGATACTCTTTTTGGAAGTGATCATTTTCCAATTTTGCTCGAAATTACATCACACTTAAGCTGTAATCTCCCTATAATTAAATGGAACCTCAAGAACGCTAATTGGTCTGACTTCAGAACTGCAATTAATGAACAAATAAGTACTCTTCTTCCTCCATGTGACTTTCACACTTCATGTATTAACAAAATAATAGATGATTTTAGCGCACTGATACTCAAATCTGCAGAAAAAAGTGTTACTAAAACATTAATATCAACCAACAGAAAATCTGTACCTTGGTGGAATGAATCTTGCAAATTAGCAGTAAAAAACAAAAATAGAGCATTTTACAAATACAAACGGAAACCAACAGTAGAAAATAAGATCAATTTCCAAAAACTTCGAGCTATAGCGAGGAAGACAATCAAAGACAGCAAAAAAGCATCCTGGTTATCTTATCTTTCATCTATGTCTCATCAGACACCTCAACATATAATATGGAACCGCTTGAGGAAAATCAGAGGTATCAACAGGAACACTTACATTAGTGCTATCTGCCAGCCCAATAGTAATGTCTTGGTAACTAATCCACAAGACATAGCCAATACCTTAGCAGATACTTTTTCCAAAATATCCAGTGACTGCAACTATGAACAAGATTTCTTACACATTAAAAACAATGCCCCTGAACTCGATCCAAATGAAATGAACTGCAATACAGACCAGAGCTTTAATGATATACTTACTCTACGAGAAGTACAAGACACCTTGAGCCACTCTAAGAATAACAGCCCCGGACCAGACAATATTCCATATGAATTTCTAAAACAACTCCCACCGGATGGTGTTTTATATCTTTATGAAGTGTATAATTACATTTGGTCCAAACAAGTGTTCCCTGATCAATGGCGAAATGCTATTATAATACCAATTCTCAAGCCTGATAAAAACCGAAGTGCACCAGAAAATTACCGCCCTATTGCTTTGACGCGTACAATGCGTAAGTTACTGGAGAAGATAATCAATAAACGTCTACGATGGACTCTAGAACAACGAAACTTTTTCACAACATCACAGAATGGTTTCCGACAATTTCACTCGACAATTGACTCCTTAATTACATTGGAATCCGAAATATTGAACGCCTTTCTTAATAAGCAACATCTTCTTGCAGTTAATTTAGATATTCATAAAGCATATGATATGGTTTGGCGCCAATATGTTGTGAAAGTGCTAATAAAAAACCAAATCACTGGAAACATGATTAGGTTCATCCATAATTTTCTACAAAATCGTACAATACAAGTCAAAGTTAACGGTACATTATCAAAGAAAGTTATAATAAACAACGGTGTGCCACAAGGTTCAGTTATTAGTGTCACACTTTTTCTAGTAGCCATTAATAATATTACATCTCATGTAAGTTTACCAGCAAAAACCTGTCTATTTGCAGATGATCTCACTATCTTTTGCACAGGAAAAAACTTGACAACAACGCAAGACATTATCCAATCATCAGTGAAAGGAATAGAAAATTGGGCCAAAGAAACCGGTTTTAAATTCTCAGCTAATAAAAGTGAATGCATATTATTTTCAAAACGAAATACACCACATGCCCAGCCTCAATTATATCTGAACAATAATAAATTACCAATAGTAAACACGATAAAATTCTTAGGAATTATATTTGACAGAAAGCTGACATGGGCCCCTCACTTAGCTGCTCTTAAAGAAGATTGCCTGCGACGAATTAGTTTTTTGAAAACACTTGCTGCGAGAAACTGGGGCGCAGACTATAAAGTCTTAATGTGCACTTACAGAATCCTCATTCGTTCTAAACTCGATTATGGCTGTATCGTGTACAACTCAGCAAAATCATCCTCTTTACAAAAACAATGTAATACAAAACTCAGCACTTCGGATCCATTGGGTGCATTCCGAACAAGTCCAATAGCCAGTTTACAAATAGAAGCAGATGAACTGCCTCTTGATATTCGAAGAAAACAACTGAGCATTTCCTATGCTCTAAAAATCGCAGCTTCATCTAGATCTAACATGAACTCATATATATTCTCTGAAAATCATGATAAACAACAAATACATTCAGCACCCTTTTCTTCTAGACTGAAACAATACTTTAACGAAATGAATATGTCAATCCCTTCCATTTCTCAAAGAAATAAAAACACTGCCCATCCACCTTGGAGAATCATGTTACCTGGAATAAATCTGGATCTAACATATCATATTAAAACCGAAACGAACAATATTACGTATCAACAATTTTGCAGAGAACAATGGGATCAGTACCGTAATTACCGTCACATATACACAGATGGATCGCAGACTAACCAAGGATGTGGATGTGCTGTAGTTTACCCTGACCACACGATGTTGTACACATTGCCATCTCTTTATTCAGTTTTCACATGCGAGTTATACGCCATCAAAAAAGCTTTAGAATATATTCTGGAAACAGAGACTGATAAATCTTATCTTCTTCACACTGATTCTCAATCAAGTTTACAAGCTCTTCAAGATATATTCTCTACAAACGCACTAATTCAAGAAATCCATCAGCTCCTCACTGACTTGATGAAACAAGGACGAAAAATAACTCTAATATGGATCCCTTCTCATCAGGGCATTCCTGGAAATGAAACTGCAGATGCCGCAGCAAAAGAAGCTACAAGACTTCCATTGCATTTTTTCACATCTATTCCTCATACAGACGCCATTAAATACATAACCAGAAAACTGCACAACCATTGGCAAACATCATGGACAGAGTCATCATCCAGCAAACTTCACGAAATAGTACAGCATTGCAGAATGAAATATCCACTACAGAATTTTAAACGTCAAGACCAAGTAATAATCACCAGATTGCGAGTTGGCCACACCAGAATTACACATTCTTATCTTCTAGACAGAACTCCTCCTCCAACATGCACCAATTGCCACATTAGGATCTCTGTACGACATTTAATTTCTGAATGTCCACTATATCACCTTCATCGAGATCAATTCCATATACCAAAAGACTTATCAACAATTCTAAACAACCCATCATTCAGTTCAAACTTAATTAAATTTCTGAAAGCTATTGACATTTACAAATGTATCTAAATGATTATTGTAATACAGTAAACTAATGTAAACTGTAAGAATTGTTTATGTACGTATTGTCGCGATATGACTTCCTAAGTTAAAGCGACATAAAATAAATAAATAAAAAAAAATTTTGACACTAAGGTTTATAGTGTATTGGTAAAACTTTATCATTTTTATTTGTGTGAAAAAATGTTTCTGTACTTCTGTTAAATTGTTACGACATTTTAGTAAAAAAAGTATATATATATATATATATATGAATAAATATGGGAAATGCCTGTTATTATTCGGTTGAGAAGATTTTATCATCCAGTCTGCTGTCAAAAAATCTGAACGTTAGAATTTATAAAACAATTATATTACCGGTTGTTCTTTATGGTTGTGAAACTTGAACTCTCACTTTGAGAGAGAAACATAGGTTAAGGGTGTTTGAGAATAAGATGCTTAGGAAAATATTTAGGGCTAAGAGGAATGAAGTTACAGGAGAATGGAGAAAGTTACACAACACAGAACTGCACGCATTGTATTCTTCACCTGACATAATTAGGAACATTAAATCCAGACGTTTGAGATGGGTAGAGCATGTAGCACGTATCCAGAAATGCATATAGAGTGTTAGTTGGGAGGCCGGAGGGAAAAAGAACTTTGGGGATGGCGAACCGTAGATGGGAAGATAATATTAAAATGGATTTGAGGGAGGCGGGATATGATGATAGAGACTGGATTAATCTTGCTCAGGATAGGGACCAATGGCGGGCTTATGTGAGGGCGGCAATGAACCTCCGGGTTCCTTAAAAGCCAGTAAGTAAGTAAGTAAGTAAGTAAGTAAGTAAGTAAGTAAGTAAGTAAGTAAGTATATAAGGTTATTCAAAAGTAAGTTCCCATTTTGAAATGGTAATATGTTTGTCAAATTTTTAGATTCCGGGAAAATAAAATTGTTCGTAAAGAAATGGGATTTTATTAAAACACGAAAAAATTAAATATGACCACCACAGTGTTGTTCAATAAAAACAGTCTCTCTTCTATGCTATGAACGGCATTAGTGAGCACGTTCCTAGGGATGTTTTCAACGACATCCGATACTGACTGTTTCAGTTTCTCGCATGTAATAGGTCTACCAAGAAATATCTTTTCCTTTAGATAACCCGATAACTAGTAGTTAGCTGGATTTTTCGGCGGCTTGCTTTTACGCACATAGGTACTGCTAATATGTAAAATTCCGTACTTTCTTTCCCGCAAACGACGGATTGCAAATGCGCAAAATATTTCAAGCCCCTAAATCAATAGATCCTTAAATAAAATTAATAAATGTGCAACAACTTATCTTTAAAGCACACTGTCCAGTGATTGTCCCGGTATGCAGTTTGTCTACAGTACGATGGAATGGAACCGAATTGTAATTTTTTTAACGTACTCCAGTAATGATAATTTCATCAGTTTGATATTTCCTCCATAGTTCAGTTGCAACACGGTGATTATCTTGGTCACGTGGGTTTGTTTTTCTGTTATAACGCGCTGCGTTGAAAGAAAGATACGTTCCACTCTGCATTTGCTTGAACACTTCTGTAAATTCATGGATAGAATGATGAGGTTTGTAAAATTGTCGTTTCAAATGAGGATGGAACGATTCCGCCCCATTTGTTATGATTTCATTTGTTGGTACACTGGCCCACAATTTAGGAGAGAATTTAGCATCTTCACTTACATAGTTTTCAAGTACATAGTCCAGAAATCTCGTTAATTGATTGTGATTAGAAGCAATGCTATGAAACTCAACAAACGAATCCCCTACTGTACATGGAGGTACATATTTTAAACTTTCCTACTTCGGAATTAGGATTGGTATATTCAGAGCGAAGTCCCAGGTCGAGTATCTTCCTATAGCACGTCTGGCCTAAATGAAAACTGCAGCCTTTAATGGTTATGTTAGGAAACACTTTTTGACCGCATTATGAGCAGCAAATTCAAAATCTAAATTTATGGTTTCAGGATTAAAATCATCACTACACATATCACGAATACGAGTACGTTTCCTCATGCATTCGTAAGCTGATACAGTTTTCGATAATAATAAACAAAAAGCAACTTGGACGTACACCAATGTAGTATATGTATGTGTAGTATAAACCTGATGAAAGGGTTTTGGTGAAACATAGAATGACCCATCCGCTAATATATTACACCCATTACTACACAAACTGCAAATTTCGTTCACAAGTAAAAATTGCCTTATTTTCGATGTCTATAAAACAGAACCTTTCACCTCGAGTTGTTAAAATATTTAAACTATTTAACTGTTCTAATGCCTCATTTATATTGCGAGGGTGAGTGGGCATCTGTTTCCTCCGGGCTCTGTACAATGCTAATCGAAGTTTGGCTGTCTCCATTCTCTGAATATTAAAAGTATCTGACCTCAATAATTCTGTTCGTATTATTTTACTGGATTGTAAAGTAATTTCTTCACAAGCTTTTCTTTTACAATTTGCCCGCAAAATATGATATTCAGTAGCCCTAATAAGTCTCTTATATGTATATACTCTTTCACTAACTTCTGCATTAGTCTGTAAAATTGCGGCACATTTATTTTCCGTGCATCTCGACGAAATATTTCCTGTACACATTTTACGCTGTTTTCAATATTAGACATTTTCCTTAACAATGCATTCCAAGCCACGATTTCTGCCAGTTCTTATAAATGACATTTCACTTTAAATTCACTTCCTATCACAGCCAGCACTTCCTTCTTACAGCAACACTTCCATTCAACTGTGGTCATGGAGACATCGAACCCCCGCCCCTGTTCAGCGCCATCTACACCAAACATCGAACACACATTCATCAGCGCCATCTTCACCAGTACAGAATGAGTTAGAATAAATTTTGGTATTACGTTATCAGATGAATTGTGCGGAATTGTAAATGTTTTTTTTGCTGTAATAATAATAATAATAATAATAATAATAATAATAATAATAATAATAATAATAATAATAATAATAATCCGTGGCGCTACAGCACACGAAGGGCCAAGACCGACTAGCTGGCTGCTGGCCTCGCGGCCACATGCCGAAGCAGAGGTGGACGATCATCCAACCAGAATGGAGGTATCGTGTGATTAGCACGATGAGCCCCCAGCCGTTATAGCTGGTTTGCGTAATCGGATTTCGCTACTTATCGTAGTATCACGATGCTGGGTGGGCACCGGTCCCATATACTGGCCGAAATTTCATGAGAAAATTTCTTCCCCCATGAGGGCTCGAACCAGCGCTCATTGCGTAACGCAAGTCCGAGGCAGGACGCTTTAGACCACGACGCCACGGCGCGGGACTGTTTTTGTTGTATTGAAACAAAATTTTTGACTATAATTTTCGGTTATTTTGCGCATTAGCTATCCGGATTTTTACACGAGCACCAAATGTGTTGGGCAATAGTGTTTTTACATTATTGTGTATGTGAGGTGGAGCGCCGTCTTGCATGAAAACAATGTTTTCGATTTCATGATTCTGTAACGCTGGTATTGCAAAGTCTTGCAACATTTGAAAATATCGCTGCCCAGTTACCGTCAGTGTTTTTGTTTGTCCATTTTCAATTTCTTCATAGAAATACTGTCCTATTATGAAATGTGACGTAAACCCACAACAGACAGTAGCATTGATATCAGGTAATCCTTGCTGTATAATTGTGTTCGGATTATCTTCTGCCCATATCCTGCAATTATGAGTGTTAACATCTCCGTTCAATTCGAAATGTGCCCCATCTGTCCATTTCTCAATCCATGTAACTTTCGATACCTTCTCAATGCACATGCATATTGTCTACTGCATTCGTAATAGCACCGAAGGAGGCCAATTCGAACTCGTGAAGATAAAACCATTGTAAAAAGTTAAAATTACTCTCCTACAACTGCCGTCTGTATTCTGAGAAAACAATTATTCCTTGTACAAGCGTGACAAAGTTACCATAGCAACGAAACACGCATCGATAAAAAAAAACCAAACCTTCTGAACAGTAATGGTACCCATATATGAAACCAAACTGTTGATATGTACAGAAGATACAGCTATTTCAAAATGGGAACTTACTTTTGAATAACATTATATAACTTAATTTATAGAGAACGAAAAGTTTTGTTTATTGCAGTCATCAGAGTAATTAATTTTGTTATAGGAATTCTGTCAGAATATAAGCTGTAATGAATAAATACATAGTTATACCTGCGATTTAGATTAATTCAATAAGTTATTAATATTAACGCTAATGTATTAAGTACAGACCGTCACTGTAGCATTTACCTGATGCGTATCAGTACTACCCCGCCAATCCAGAGTACCGGCTGCCGATTCTCTTATTAGGGAGCAAAATTGTTATTTGTTAGAAATGACGTCACAGAGGACGGATCCAGCCAAATCATATTGTAGTGTATTACGTAAGAGCAAATGCAATCATTAAGGAGGAGCTCGCGACAGGAACAGTTTGGCTGTGGCGCATGCGCGGACCTCTCATGCAGTGTCAGCGTGATCCTTACCCGGATTTATTTTCGCGTCCTCATTCCAGATCAAATCAAGAAGTGCTCCGGTTACACATCTTGCAAATACGAAGGTTAGGTTTGGCTAGTTTAAGTTTTTATTTACCAAGTCCGCGCATGCGCAGTTATCATCTCACAGAATCTCACAGGGAGCCTAACATATCATTACCGTGCCTCTTCGGTCATCTGTCTATCTATCTGTCTGCCTGTAGGAAAAAGTGCGTTTCAATGAGTGCAGTTCACGGAATCTATTGTTAAAAATTTTCACAAATCATCATCATCATCATCATCATCATCATCGTTTTTGTCGTCATAATCACCATTGTCATCTTCATCATCATAATATTATTGTCATTATCACTATTATCATCACCACCACCATAATGACCACCATCATCAAAATCCAACATATTATCATCATAGTCCCCGCCTTCATCATATCTTCATCACAAACTACCTCCTACTTCTCATTGTAATCAGCAATTCCATCATTCTCATAGTACCTTTACCATAAGCAGGGCGACCAAACGTTTTTTTTGGCCTTGTCCTCCAGACATTTAAAAATTTGCCAAAATATCCGGCATTTTAAATTCTTCGTTATTTATTGCTCTAAACTTGGTACCAACTTAATTCATGGCAGATTACTATATTATGTTCGATATAGCAGTTATCTTTGCCAAGGAGTAGGCTACTCTTTAGTTTTTATTTTGATCTGCATTGGTAACATTGTCCCGGAAAGATATATATCAAATGTTCAATGAGTTGGGAGAGAATGACTATAGTAATAATAATAATAATAATAATAATAATAATAATAATGATAATAATAATAATAATAATAATAATTATTATTATTATTATTATTATTATTATTATTATTATAAATTGCATCTTAAAACTACTACATCCGGAACTGTAAGATGATTTGCTATTTGTGCAAGTAATAAAATCTACTTACCATGCCCTTAATAACGTGATAAATACACTTTATTACATTATTAAGGTCTCAGTTCTCTATTTACTGATTAAAAACAGACTGAACTCAACTGCTTAATTTTATTAGTCTCTTGAACATTTATAAATGAGATACGAGAATATCCACGGCCTGTTAATTAAGATGATTCAAGACAGTTGTCTGTGCCCAATACATAAATGTTTCTAAAGGCGCCGAGGGATACCTGTATACGCTTTCTATTCAAGGCTGACATGATTAATGGTTCTCGTTATCTTCCTGGATTTCTCCAGAAAAATCTCGTCGATACACAAGTGATCTACTGAACGCAATGTAGGAGAGCCTTTTGTGTGTCTTATCTTTGGAAAGTTGCTTTTTTTTATACTTATTCTCTACATCGACCAAGATTTTATTGCCAAGAAAAGTAGTGAGAATCTCTGTTTTCGTTGTATTTTCTTTACTGTACTTCTCGAATCCTGAAAAACAAGATACTTGCAATATACTTCGTTCTACTACACCTCCCACACTCATATCCACAAGCTGTTACCAACACTCTAGTAGCAACGTCAATTCCAATCTATTCATATGAGGAGACAAAGAGGAAGGCAGAAAACAGGAAAGATTGGAGAAAGCTGGGTTTGCAGTGAAAGACCTGCCCTTGAGCAGAACGATGAATGAATGAATGAATGAATGAATGAATGAATGAATGAATGAATGAATGAATGAATGAATGAAATTATCGTGTTACGCGATGTAATTACAATTTGCCGTAACATCACTGTAATTTCGTTGGCCAAGAGCATAGAAGTTGTATGTTAAAAAAATTGAAAAATTAGTTATTGGTACTGGTTGATTTGTCTTGGTGTAATTTTCATTCTGGACAAAGGCAGTATGTACTTCTTTGGAGGAACTACTATGAAAAATTATTATGACAAAAAGATAAAATTCCATCATTGACTACAAAACTTATTTTGCCATTTCCCACAAATGTGTTTTATGGACATACAACCTTTGTATTTTTACCCATCGATTCCAAGGAATATTAAGTAAATAACATTGGTGAATAGAGAATTTGTAAAATTCAAAGAAAGCAATAAGCAAATCTCCATACAACTAGAATTCTACAAAGTCGTGACGTTACTGTTTACTTGCAGCTGTTAAAAGTGGTCGACGAACAGAAGTGACAAACGAAACTTTGGTAGCTATGTCAAGATGTTACACTTACTTGCCGTAACAGGGTAATCTCCTCTGGAAAACAAGAGCAGTTTCAATATTGAAAATGATTATAATATTTTGACACCAATAAAAATGAGGAATATAAGAACTACCGTATTTTATATTACTAAGAGTTTCTTGAGGCCTACAGAAGAATGATATGCAATAAGTAATTCAAAATACACTTATCAGGTTCAACCTACACTTTTTTTCAGGAAATATGATAAAAATAGTTTTTGTTGAGTTTAATTATACACGCTTTAACCGCTTTAACATCGTGTGTGCAGGATCTTAGGTATAACAGTAGATCTTGAACTAATGTAATTTTGTTTATATTGCCATGTATTATAATCCAGTGCACGAGGTTTGAACCCGCGACCTCCCGAATGCAAGTCTAGTTCGTTACCACCGAGTCACTTCGCTCGGTGTGACAAAATTGTTGTAGGCCTATATCTTCCAGAAAAGAAGACTTCCAATATTCTGTACCACAAAAGGTACTTAATTTAATCTAACGATACTTCAGAAATCAATTGTTTTAATATTTAGACTTAAGAATCGTGATCAAATGAAACTCGTCTGCCTCGCCTCGCGTAGTCTGCTGTCCTTGAAGTAGGCCTATAATCACATGGTTGTGGCGTGATAGTCACTTTGCGTAGAGCAATCGAGAACAGTTCGATTCTATGCGCAGGAAATGTGTAGCTATCAGCCGCCTTGTAACGTGACTAGTTTCATTCCAAATCCGTTCAAAGATAACCAGCGAGCGGTGATTCAATTCTTAACAGCAGAAGGCTTTGGATCATCCAGCTTACAGTCCCGATTTGTCACCATGTGACTTGTATTTTTTTCGGAATCATTAAAGAAAGCTCTAAAGAGAGACAAATTCCGCTCAGATTATGAAGAGAAAGCCGCAATGCTGATATGATTTAAGGAACATCTTTTCTGACTACATTCGACGCCTTCCTCATACAGTGGAACGCCTATGTGAATGTCTATGAAGATTTTCAACAAAACCTACTGCGTGCACGTATCCTCAAACATTAAGTAACACCTGGGCGCAACTGACCATAGATCAGGACCAACCAACCAGCCGACTACTGGCCTCACGTCCAAATGCCTCAGTAGAGGTGAACGATCATGTAATCACTACGGGAGTATCGTGTGGCCAGCACGATGATCCCTCTAGCCCAGACTTGGAGAACTGGGCGACAATTGTGGCATTACGTCACTCATCGGATACGTCACTTACCCCTTCCTTCCATCCCTGCGTCATTGACTTGGTAGGGGAGGGGATTTGAATTCAGTGTCTGTCTTATGTGATTGCGTACGGGCCACAGATACGTCATTCAACGCCGGTGGACTGTGGACGGGGAACCGACGCTTTCCCATGCTTTCTACTCCTCTCTCGCCAGTTCTATACCTCTGCTCTAGCCATTATAACTGGCTCGCGGAACGGTATTTCGCTACCTATCATAGCTTCCCAAATTCATTATGATGCAGGCTATTCACCGGTCCCATACACTAACTGAAAATTAACGAGAAAAATGTTTCCTCTATGAGAACCCGAAGCAGCACGCATTCCATAACACCAGATCTAGACATTACACTTTAAACTACAACGCGAGACATCCTTAAATATTGATATTTCTGTATCTACTCGTAACATAGGCCTACTTACCTCAATAAATTTATAAAATATATAAGCCTACTCGAGTGAGTTTCAAATTAATATAGGTATATTTTCTAATCATTTAATGAAATTGTTACAGTTTCATATTATTCAGAATCAAATCCACGTTTGCATGAACTTTTCACACTCAAAATAATCTGACCAATAACCTTCGTGACGGTATAACGTTAATATACTGTATTTTATCCACAATAAATCTTCAAAGATCTATCAAGAATCTAAATTAAGTTCTGTATCGTCCACATCTGTGGAGTAACGGTCAGCGCGTCTGGCCGCGAAACCAAGTGGCCCGGGTTCGATTCCCGGTTGGGCCAAGTTACCTGGTTGAGGTTTTTCCGGGGTTTTCCCTCAACCCAATATGAGCAAATACTGGGTAACTTTCGGTGCTGGACCCCGGACTCATTTCACCGACATTATCACCTTCATCCCATTCAGACGCTAAATAACCGAAGATGTTGATAAAGCGTCGTAAAATAACATACTAAAAAAAGTTCTGTATCAAATCATGATACGAAACCCTTCTCGTATGCCATCTACTTTTCTGGTTGAACATCTAACAACTCTAAGGTTATGGCAAGAAACACTGCAATGCTACAATGCCAATAAATGTAACAGTACGCAGGAAACGAATACTGGTCTACTGTCCCACTGTGCAATGTATCACAATTATTGCACTACACCACAGTGATGATATAAATAACAGAAGACGTCGCGCCAACTGTCCTGGAGCAGTGCATAATTGTCAGAAGGCATTAAACGTTAGCCGTGCCATCTTGCCAGTGTGTCTGCTAAAAATACATTGCAGTAAGAGTTGCTCGCTTCGCTAGATAATGGGACACCATTCTACAATTCGACAGAACTTAGCCGCTCAACGTACGAGGTCTGCTGCTCCTCCGACAAACGCAGATCGCGATATTTAACGAAGATGATATCAAATTGTTAGCTGTGCAAAGTACTAAAGCGCAACGTAGAATACGTCTTGTCACGTGGGTGCTTGGAATTTTTTTATTGGGTTATTTTACGACGCTGTATCAACATCTAGGTTATTTAGCGTCTGAATGAAATGAAGGTGATAATGCCGGTGAAATGAGTCCGGGGTCCAGCACCGAAAGTTACCCAGCATTTGCTCGTATTGGGTTGAGGGAAAACCCCGGAAAAAACCTCAACCAGGTAACTTGCCCCGACCGGGATTCGAACCCGGGCCACCTGGTTTCGCGGCCAGAGAGCTGACCGTTGCTCCACAGGTGTGGACTGCTTGGAAATGAAACAGTTCAAATGAGTTAGGCACTTAATTAGACTTCGAAGTTCAGGTCCCGATGGAGGAGATGCAGGTTGACTGATAGCGGAGTGTTGAACGGAGATGGGAGAAAGGCTAGGGCTTGTTTACTTTTTCCGGTCTGGTTGAAAGTTTCGTACTACTAGCACTGAAGTTGAGACAGTTGGGGCTACGTGAAGTCATTGCGATGTGAAGTACGAAATTCAATTGGAACAAATCTTTAAATATACATTATTAAATTCCTTCCACAAAAAGAACTTACAGTTGAAATAAGAAATTTTATTTGAAATGGCAAAATGCGTCACAATTGCTGAAAAAAACACAGCTTTAATTATGGACTAAAATGTATATTGACACGATTTTTAAGTACCGGTATTTATATTTAAAAATTGTACCGTATAAATACAAATTAGAAATAGAAGATATTTAGAATATGTAATTTAAATTAGTATTAATATATTATATTTAACATACTGTATAGGCCTATTTTAGATAAGTATCTTGTTAATTTGTGATACAGATGCTTCATTTTACTTCATTTCATTCTTAGTTTACTCTATTTTGTTATCAAGTTAACCTACAAAACTTTCATTTTGACTTCTTACTAATATTAAATTCTTATTAAATAGAATACTTCACTTATTTTCATTTTAAGTATAATATTATCTTCGTTTCTTGGTATCGACTTTTAATCATACGTGGGTTAGGTTTGTATGAAATAGAACATGTTGTTTTCTAAATGTTTTATCTAAATATTGTTTCTTTTATAGTAACCTAATTAGTTTCCAACAAGTCTATTTCTGTGGCCTATGTGTTATAATTACTGTGTTTATGTTGCTTCTTTTCTTTATTTTGTAATTTATGTAGGCCTACAGTTACAAATGGTAGCCTATGTGTTCTGATATTCTAATAATTAAGTATTATTATTATTAGTATTATTATTATTATTATTATTATTATTATTATTATTATTAAACTTGTTACAAAGTACCTTTGTAAATAGTATTGCCCAGTACAATTGTTTACAGGCCTAAGAATAATATTACGTTTCTACAACCTAGAGACGATAATGCGATGTATTCCAACCAACGTAATATTTACGTTTGTCCTTCAGGCGAACATTCAATTCTTTCCTTGCTTGGCCTATATTGCTCCATCCAACTACTCTAACATAATGTGTGTATGAGGGCAGGGACTACATTACCAGCTACTTTGTAAACACTGTATTATTCCGTTTGTACTTAACTTCAGAGTAAATGTGTCTCAACTCCGAACTCTATTAATCATTCGGACTCTTCTTGACTAACATATAGGTACTAGCGTCGTGCAACACAGACTCTATGTTCGGTTCAAGTTTGTCAAGTTCGGCGAAGTTCGATATTCGCCGATGTTCGCTCTACAGAAGGCGTCCTGTCATGTTTGTTTGACCTTGATATTGTCCTCCACTCCCACCCCTTCATATTTTTAGCACATATCTTGCGATTAGTTTTTCATATGAAATAAGACGAATTTTGTAATATCTTGATTGTCTCTCTAATGTTCGAACATTGGAGGACAGCAATAGATATCCAATCTTGAAGTCATATTTTGAACATGATTTTCAATTTAAATCACATCCGCAGAAGAGTTTTACTTGAAATTGAAGTTACTACTTTTACTTGTTCGTTTGTGTAGACGGGAATTCAGTTCGGGCCAAGATTCATATATACATGAATTCTATCGATATGGAACTGCACATAATATTCGACCGCCATTTTGTCTTGATTGTTTGCGAAATCAGAATAAAATTGTTGCATTAATTTAGTAGTTTTATTAATTTAGTAGGCCTAATTAGTTGGCCACTTCGTAGCACTTCCGCCACCTCCATATTCGCTCGGCGTCACTTATTGGCCCTCATTTTGTTCCGACTTTTGCCTTATTTCTTTTCGCACCGGAAATTCTATATATATAGATTTTTAAAACTTTCTTTGTAAATGTGGAGTAACGGTTAGCGCATCTGGCCGCGAAATCAGGTGCCCTGGGTTCGAATCCTGGTCGGGGCAAGTTACCTGGTTGAGGTTTTTCCGAGGTTTTTCCTCAACCTAATTTGAGCAAATGCTGGGTAACTTTCGGTGCTGAACACCGGACTCATTTCACCGGCATTACCACCTTCATCTCATTCAGACGCTAAATAACCTAAGATGTTGATACAGCGTCGTAAAATAACCTACTTCTCCTCCTCCTCTTTGTAAATGTGGTCAAACGTATGTACATAGCTCCTCGGTTTGCTGAGTTACAACAGCAGGAATGAAGCGAAACTAGGTAACTTTTACCTCGTGTTTGGTCGTATTCCTGTCTTATCTCATGCTCGTGACCCCGTTAAGTCACTCATCACAGCACGCCTACGTCCTCACTCTATCGTGTGATGCCACTGCTGTCCCCCTTCGTCTATGACACTACGAGGTACAAGCGTTTCAAATCTTACCCTTTTTCGTCACACCCGATCCGCCGACACGTTGCCCCATATCTGGTGAGGACAATAACGTATTTTACATAAAAAGGACATTTTAAAATAGTTCTGTCGTTAGATTTCTTCATTGAGCACTAGACTAAACATGTAGTCCACCAGTCACACTAACCGAGTAACTTACGTTAAAGACTAGAATGGAAGACGTCCTAGAATCAACGAACTATTAACATGGCTTTCTTAATAAAGAGAATCACCTCTGATTGAGGATCTGGTTGATATGTACATCATTTATCAGGCAGTACATCTCACTTGACGTTACGTATCAGAGAAAAAAACAACTGTTTGTATAAGTCATTCATTAACTCGTGAAACCAAATGCTTGTGTAAGCCGTAGCTCATAGTAAAAACCTTATGGTGGGGGTAAGCGAGCTAGCTACCTGCAAGTGGAAGTGTAGTGAGGCAGACAAGCTTCCCAGTCCACTTCTTCTTTCCCCTTACGCGCAGATTTTCACGAGATACCGAATGGCCTTTATACACCTTCAGTCTGATTAGTAAAATATGTTACTAGTCAGCGATTTATGCAATGGAGGGGGAAGGAACTGGCCACCCTACCCCATTTCTTAGTTGCCTCATAAGTGACAGACTACCATATTGGTGTCACTTATGAGGTTCCAACCTATCTTCGGGCAATTTACTAAACAACAACAACAACAACAATAAAGAGAAATTAGGCCTATTATGGTGTTCCAAAAATAGATTTTCGTGGGAAGACACGTTTTCAGTACCCCTGACATCGAAAAAGTGATTATGAGTATGCCATCTGTCTGTATGTCTATGTACAGCGATTTCTCCTAAATTATTGAACGGGTTTAGTTTCTATTCAGTGTCTAATAGTCAATTTTATTTATTCGGAATTTATACACGTGAAATATTACTTTTTTGTATAAAATTAATTAAAATCTATTTAAAATAAAAACACAATGATGATTTACTTAAAAGAAAAGGCGATTTGCCTGAAGAATTTTTGTGTTTTGTGCAATAAACTGATAAAAGAGGCGGTAAAGTCAGTACAGGCACTAAGTTCAAAACAAACCATGAAATTTAATGACGATGATGATGTGACATCACGTATCACAGGCACGTTTATTACTTAATGATATTTTATCACTTGCACAGTGAGAGGCCCTTCAGAATCTGAACAGGAAAACGAGTCACATGTTGAGATAAGGATGGACAGGAATACAACCCGCCCACCTCGAAGCAATAGCTGCGAACTTTGTCTTTTCACGTGCAAATTGAGTCAACGCTTTCTATTGTATTCATTGTATTGTATTCATTGTTATTAATTGCCTAACATTACCAGTCTCCTCGTTCTTCAGCGGTAGGGACATGGTGAATTAGGAACAATTCATATTACTTTAAATTAATTAGTATTCATTATACCGATGGAGCTATATGCAAAGGTTAAAGTGCAGCTTTGGCGTTGAGTTGAAATAAAGATCATACATTCGAATTCCGGCTAGAGCATGGTTGCTAGAACTGGAACTGGCTTCTGCAAAGAAATAAATACACTTAGCCACATTTCAGAGCATTGTCCTCCTGGTAGTAGGCCTAATTAATGCACACTACAAGTTTATGTATGCTGATGTTGGGACAAATAGACGGATTTCTAATGGTGGGGTGATTGATGAAACAATCTGATCCGAAGCGCGAACAACCTATAAGGGCCAGGGCTACCAATCTGCTGTAGGCCCAACGCCATATGCATCAGCAGACGTGAACGATCATCTAACCAGAACGGTGGTATGATGCCATGAACCACCAGCCCTAACAGCTGGTTTTCGAACCAGGATTTCGCTACCTAGCATAGCTCCTCAAATTCATCACGATGCTGGATGAGCACCGGTTCCATACACTAGCTGAAATTTCGTGAGAAAATTCCTTCCCCAATGAGGGAGACAAACAGACCAACATGAATAAAATGTATTTGATATATAGTTTGTATCTTACAGTAGCTAGCAGATTAACAAGAATAATAATTATGTATTCAAAGTATGATTCATTAAATATTTATTTGATAGGCCTACTTGTGTTTTATTTACATTTACAGTTTCGGCATCCAAATTTGACACGCTGGTTCTTGGAATTTTCTGATCACATGTGAATAAGAATAAATTGAAGTGCACAAAGATGACTTTGACATACTCTCAATCCCAGAACCAGATTGTTTAGACTCATTCACTTTTTTAAACCCTTTTCAGAACACCGCCTTATTGTGTTTATTTTCTTAATCAGAAATTCCTTGTCTTCAGTTGGAAAAGTTCGTTGAATGAGCTTAACAAGTTTCTGGCGATGCTTCATTTCGTAATTATTTATTAGCATTAGCTGCAGAGCTCACTTTCTATAGATTCGTGTTGTTGACATAGTTCTATAAAATCACGCAGTTGTTTATACCAGACAATTTTTATCTACTTTGGAAACTGTTATATATGTATAAACAATCAAGTAGCCTGTTTGAAACATCTCTACCTTTCAGTGTATAATAACCCTTTCCCCACTCTTTATTTAATCACTAAGCCCTTATTAAAAGGCTAGGAATTTTCTTTTCATATGTTTAAGATCAAGTGTGCAATTTCAAGTAAAACGATATTAATGTTATGTTTTATGTTTCTTAGAAATGCAAATTTATTTGAGAATTGTTTTTTTTTTTTTTTCTGTTTAGCCTATATAACCAAAGGTAATATCATATAATAGAACCAGAACATTTTGATAGCTAAGATACTGTTCTGTTTTGTCTTTTTGTCTCATTTAAACATTTATAATGTTATTTCAATGATGTATGTCATTCAAAGTTACGAAATCTTTCCACGCCGACCAAATGCTATTCCGAGAATGATGAGCGAGACTCGAAGCGCACGAGAATGACGAGTCGAGACTCGAAAGACAGATGCAACGAACACAGCGAGCGAGAGCGGCAGTTAGTTTTGTTCACCTCTAGTTATTGCATTAACTCCGTCCAAATAAAAATTCAAATTCGTAAAAAAACACTGAAATAAATAATCGAGTTTTCACAACATTAAATACTCAGAAACAATGTAAGAACGAAAACATACAAGACTATCGAAAGAGCAATTTTCACAGCAAAGCTTCAACTATTCAAAACTAAGATGAACGGCGTCTAACAACCTATCAAATTAAATTTCTGAGGAAAACAGCTGGTTATAGTCTTCTATATACCGTAGAAAGAACAAATTAATGTAAAAGTAATTCAGATTATGACTTGGTCGTTGGCTTCGCAAGGAAATGCAGTTAAATTTCTATGAAGCTTGGTATAGATTACCTCACAAGGGGAAAGGGGTCGAAGTTTAAGGCGACTGTCCCAAAACAAATAAGTGGGTGAGTAACAGGAAAAATCTCTCGTGTTCCAAGTGGGAAAATGAACTTAAAATATCCTGCAATATATCAGCAGTTCCTTCTGTTTCTGGGAGAAGTCAGCAAACAACGCTTTGCCGTCAGCCTGGCTGTAAAGACATCGATATCCTTGGCCATGTACTAGGGTTTTGCTCAAAGGGAGAACTCCGTCGCAACACCCGTCACCACCGTGTGGAAAGCTAAATGGGAGGTGTACGAAATAGTAATATGCATTACAAGAGTGGTATGTTGAAGTTTTCATGTTCGAGGAAAAGTTTGAAAAAGCGAAACGTAGTTTAGCTTTTTTAATTTCCGAGAATTGAAAGAAAACATGCCGCTCGTGTATCGTACATTATTTTGTGCGAAGATCGTTTATTACATATCTGAAAGAGGAATTTCTAATTAGTTGCAATGAAATCTCCATCTTGGTTTCTGTTCAATGACGGCAAATTTGCAAAACAAAAATATCTATCTTCAACATTGTTGCTTTAAAATGTTTTCTGTGTTTACTATACTCCAGCAGGTCGTGATATACGTCTGTCTTTTTTTTCCCCCAGTCTATGATGAGTCTGGAATCTTGTTGATTTTTTCACGGCTTCCTTAATGTTACTTGCATCACGAATGCAGTAACTTTAGTGGAGTTGTAGAGTTTACTTAATTTTTGCAAATATTTAAAAACAATAATTAACAGTGCAATTTAGGTGAAATTGGAGTGGTAAGTTTCCAATTTATAATTATTACTATATTGAACGTCTCTAAAAATAATATGTTAAAGCCTAAAGCAGTAAAACCAATATGTAACTTAAGCCGTAAGAAGAGGGAAATTGTTATGTGTGTTAGATTGGGAATACTGAATGTGGAATTTTAGACTTTCCGCGGATTGGTTTTGTGCGGAAACCAAGCAAATGCGCACGATCTCGCACAAAAGTTTATTGTGTTTCAATTGATGGCAGCCACCGACGAGATGATATTCAAACGAGGTCTTATTCTGGATCCCACCTTGAGAATGGAGCAACTCACACAACAGGCGACGCAAGTGAGTGACGAAAAGGAGGCAATTTATCGTCCATGCATCCCTCACTTCACTGAGATTTATAATATACCTGTACATGCGTGGGAGGTATAGGGTCTTCTTTTCGGTGCTCAGGAAAGTTGTTTTAAATATACCAATCATTATTTGAAATCTCTACGTATACTGCAGCATGATAATGAAAGTATTTGTCTAAAAATTCTTAAAGACTCTATACTTACACTAAATACTCATTTCTATTCTACATATTAATGTTATTGTATCAGACTTTTATTACAGTTAATAGTTATTATAGTTAGTAAAGCTAGTTTCCAAATTAGTACCGTTTTTATATTAATTAGTTAAATTATTCCTGTGTTGTATTGTAATCTGGATCTGAATAGTCACCAGGTTTGTCAGCCAGATGTCTCCCCTTCCTTGTGAGAAGTTATTATTATTGTTATTTGAGCAATGAGCATCTGTACACATATATACAAACGAAACTGGCTCTGACATGTAAACAGAATGCAACGCTATGTACTATTATGATGAACGAAATTTGGCTCCGACATGTGAACAGAATGGAACGCTATGTATTACTAAGACAAACGAAACTGGCTCCGACATATAAACACAATGCAACGCTATGTACTATTGTGATGAACGAAATTTGGCTCCGACATGTAAACAGGATGGAACGCTATGTATGTACTACTATGACGAATGAAATTTGGCTCCGACATGTGAACAGAATGGAACGCTGTGTACTACTAAGTCGAACGAAACTGGCTCCGACATATAAACAACGCTATATACTATACTACCAAGTCAAACGAAATTGGCTCTGACATGTGAACAGGATGAAACGCTATGTACTACTAAGACAACCGAAACTGGCTCCGACATATAAACAGAATGCAACGCTATGTATTACCAAGACAAACGAAATTGACTCCGACATGTAAACAGAATGGAATGATATGTACTTTCAAGACAAGTACTTTGCAACCTTAATGGAAAGGTCTCTGGGTCCACTCTACAAAAGATTGAAGGGAAACGTAAAATGCCAAATGGTCTATTACTTAACAGATGATTATTATGTTGTTATTGGTTATGATGATGATGATGATGATGGTGGTGGTGGTGGTGGTGGTGCTGTAAAAATTGATTACTCTCAGTGAAGTTACTCATTCATGGAAAGGGGTGAAAGCAATAACTGCAATGTTTCCAATATCTTATGCTAAAAATAATAAGGAATATGTTGCACATTACCTTGCTGTGTACTTAGGATGACACGGATGCAAAATCTTTAACCTGCCAACTGGTCTAACAGACGCGCAGGTTTTTATCAGCACGAGGAAGATAACATTGCCTGAAGGTGTATTCATGCGGATGATAAAAACCGACCAATCCACGTATTGTGTACACAAGGTAGGCTATTCTAGCCTTGATGAAATAGATAAGTGTGTCACATGTAACGAAATTCAAGAACGATAATAAAAATCAATGTAGGCTATATGGTAAAGATTAATGACATAAGCAATAACATTTTTAAGTTTCCGTGTACATGTACAGTAGCCAAGCCCCGAATCAGTCTTGATACTTCACACATAACACGAGGAATATGGTAGAGTGGATAACATCTCTACAGCATCCAGTGAATGATCGTCAAATCTTTGAGTACAATATGCGCATAATAAATGTCTGCACTGTGTATATACATTATATTGAAGCAAATGAGCGCAGGACATATTTTGTAAAATGTAAAGTAAATGGTAACATTATTCATCTGCAAGTAGATCTCAAATACAATCTCAATTTTGGTTAACTGACATTAATGCAATAATGTGAAAGAGAATCTTAAACTTGAACCACTTTTGTATACCTAAACCAAGTCCTCTGTTCATTCATTCACAGTGTTCTGCCAAGGGTAGGTCTTTCACTGCAAACCCAGCATTTTCCAGTCTTTCCTATTTTCTGCCTTCCTCTTTGTCTCCTCATATGGTCCATATATCTTAATGTCGTCTATCATCTGATATCTTCTTCTGTCCCGAACTCTTCTCCCGTTTACCATTCCTTCCAGTGCATCCTTGAGTAGGCAGTTTCTTCTCAACTAGTGACCCAGCCAATTCCTTTTCCTCTTTCTAATCGGTTTCAGCATCATTCTTTCTTCATCCACTCTTTCCAACACAGCTTCGTTTCTTATTCTGTCTGTCCATTTCACACGCTCCATCCTCCTCCATATCCACATTTCAAATGCTTCTAGTCGCTTCTTTTCACTTCGTCGTAATGTCCATGTTGCTGCCCCCATACAATGCTACACTCCACACAAAGCACTTTACTAGTCTCTTCCTTAGTTCTTTCTCCAGAGGTCCGCAGGAGATGCACATTTTTCTATTAAAAGCTTCCTTTGCAATTGCTATTCTCCTTTTTGACTTCTTGGCAGCAGCTCATGTTACTGCTTATAGTACACCCCAAGTATTTGAAGCTGTCCACTTGCTCTACTTTCTCATTTAGAATTCGCAAGTTTACCTTCTTTAATTTTCTTCCTATGACTATGATCTTCGTCTTATTTGCATTTATCTTCATCCCATACTGCTCACAGCTGTCATTTAGCTCCAGTACCATATCCCTTAGTATCATCTCCTCATCTGCTGATATGGTACATATGCCATTTCAGGTAATTATCGTTTAATTATCCTTTACGTTATTGTCTTATTGACGTCCACATTTCTTATTTTGTGACCTCAATTAATTCTTTATTTAAATAGGAACTGCACGTCTCCAACTCCTAACAGAACTAAAAAGTACAAATAAACCTGAGACTGAAGCCTTCGTTCAGTGAAAGATACAGTGTGCAATGTGCAGTTAGAGCTAGTTTCAGCTTTGCGATTGTGTTCATCGGGTTTAAAACTAGATATTAATACACTAGTTCAGAGGAAGAGGTGTCAGAAGTCTTCGGGATCATCCCCATACACGGATAAAAGTGTAAATTAATTTATTGTGTTGCAAACTGGTTAAGCCTATAGGTTTGTAAAATGTTTATTTATACGTCATTATTTCGTGTTTGCTTTGAATATTAATATTAAACTTTCAAATTAATCTATGGAACAGTGATTCAATATTATATTTTGTAAATTGATACAATATTAATTAAGCTCCCTTTATGAAAAGGTTGCCAGGTTTGACATAACGTATTATATATAATTTGAAAAACACAGTCTAAAAGGTAGAAAGATTTACATTTGAAACGGTTAGAGAATCGAGTGTATAAAACGCCCAAAAAATGTACATCTAAGTAGCGTACATGCTCATTTGCAGTTAAACAAGGAATAATAGTATCATCAGGAAAGTTGGAATGATTCGAATGCCATATACCACGAGAAAAATAATGGCTATGGATTACAAATGATGAGTGACTGATGTTAAAGTGATGTTTAGGACGTTTACACACGTTTGTGCAATCTTTCTTATTAACAATAGAAATAGATAATTAGTTACGTAGCAATAGAGTGAATCTGGGGGAGATGACTACTGGGGGAAGATGCTTATTTCTTTGTAGTTTTACATTCTTCCAAGAGAGAATGCCACGCGCATGTCTTCGTCAGAGTCCGTGGATATCCAGGACTCTGGTCTTCATGATCACTGAGACAGTTCATCTGTAAAGTGGAAGCTAACTCATTTTGCAACATGTTCTTGTTGTGAGAAGAAGAAAAGCAAGAAAACAGCTCATTTTCTGCTATAAAATAATTGCAAAGGTATGTTAAAATTTTAATACATCCTTGAATTCGTAATAACTGCCAAACCTTTGTAAAGGATATTGTAGTAAAGGTTCTAAAGTTTGTTATATACAATAGAAGTGACTCAGTCTTCCTTAAGCTACGTCACGCGGTCGAACATCTGTACCAGCGTCGTGGTACTACCACTGAAGATGGAGGAGCATTCCTCCGAAACATGTATGGTTTTTAACCGATTTTATTAATTTTATTCAACCATTAAAAAGTGTTCATATAACTGTATTAAATCACTTCTATTGTATATAACTATCCCACTCATGAACACTGTTGTACCTGACCTAACTTATGTAATTTAATTCTAAAGTTTGTATTGTTAACAACCAACGACCTTGTTCCGCCATCTTAGGTTGCGTCACAGCACTGGGCATCTTACCCCGATACTTGGGGAAGATGGTCACTTTTTCGGGGTAAGATGGCAACTTGTTGCAAGAGTTTTATTTTTTGTTTTATTGCAGGGAATGTGTAAACATTACGTAAGGTCCTCTGATAGAAGTCAGTGGATTGACCGCAGTCTTCAACTTGCGATGGAACATGTTAGAACAGGGGGTATGAACTGTTTTAGAGCATCGCAAGCCTACGGGATTCCTTGCCGTACCCTTAAACGCCTCCTAAAAAGGAATGATGACAAAAAAATGTACTGGATTGAATTCATTGTGTGCAAGAAGTGATTTCACGAGTCTTGCACACGGCAATAAAATATGTGCAATGACTGTGTTGTTAAGTAGTGATGAACGAGTGAGAAAGTGTCCATGAGCTTTAGATTAAGTCAATTTTGTTATATGCATGTATCAAACCAAGTTCAGGTAAAATACATATATCAGTAAATGTGTTAATTGCATTTGCCATCTTACCCGACTATCGGGGAAAGATGCCTACAGAGCAGATAAGAAGAAAACCTGTATCTATAAACAAGGTAATTAATGTTTTCTGTTTTGTACCAAAAATATAGTTTCAAAATACCTTCCACACTTTGATATTTCAATATGAAATTCAAAACTAAATGAACAGTATCTTAAATGTTCAATCAAAGAAAAAGTCAGGCATCTTCCCCCGATCCACTCTATATTAAACTCAGTATTATGTTTAAAAGGTGTCCGCCACTGATGCAACGAAGCAAGCGGAAGCAAAAAAGGTTACCTTACTCTCTTCGATAGCGCATGTAATAGGTTCATCATGGGGCGAGGAATAAACAAACCACCCCTACATGATCATCGCCCACGCATGTTTATGAGTATGAGGTAACTGTAATTCACATAACGGCTGAAGAGGAGTGTGTGATGCCGCGGATGGTGGAGCCGGTTTAGCCGGGGAGGACAATGAGCTCGGAATTAATTCCATCACGAGTGCACAAAAAGCCTACTTCTGTTGAAAGGTTCAGTGATGCTCCATGTCTCTTCCGATAAACGGTCTACCTCTCCCTATCAATCAGTTTCCCGAGTGTAAAACGGCAGGAGAGTGATGCTAAGACTTCCTGCCTGTCACCATAGCCCGTAGCTAATAGTTAAAGGCTTGACCGCATACTACATGTTCATATTAATGTTCAATCTTGCCCCAGGGCGGGCCAAGTCACGATCGTAAGCCGGTTTACAGAATGGGAATTTGGTAGGAAGGGATGGCTCAGTCGTCCCTCCACTTGCTCGCCGTGTGAATGTGGTATACCCGATTTCTCCCGCTGTGTATCTTCGTTTTATATCTCAATTATTGACCTGGCATTATAAAGTAATTATATCTTCTAGAGCTAAAACCAGTACTTCCTTCAGCGCTCGATTTCAGTGATGATCAATAAAACAAAAACTGAAGCAATCGTTTGTGCTAGAACAGCGTTTCTCAAAAGGTCATGAAACAAGACGTTGAGGATTTTTTTTAAATTATGCTGATCACTGAAAGGTATTGAGTTGCTCTAATATATTTTTCTGTGCACAGATACGTAGACGACATACTCATACTATACAAAAGAAACAAACGACAAATACACAAACTACACCAATACATAAACAAAATACACCCAAAACTCCAATATACACTGGAACTCGAAAACAATAACTCCATAAATTTCCTAGACATCTCCATAACAAAAGTTGACAACAAACACACCTTCAAAATATACAGAAAACCAACCACCACCACCACACACATACACAACACATCTAATCACCCCACACAACACAAACATGCTGCATTCAGTACAATGGTACACAGATTACTCAACATACCCATAAGCCAACAACACTACAATGAAGAAGTGAACACAATCAAATACATAGCACAAGAAAATGGTTACAACCCAAACATAATAGACAACATCATAAGGAAGACAAAACAAAAACTTAACAAACACAAAAACACACAAAACACAACACAAACACAAGAACACAAGAAATACATCAACTAACATATGAAAACAAAAACACACACAAGATCGCATCCTCATTCATAAAACAGAAATACAACATAGCATACAGAACAGAGAACACACTACAAAGACATCTCAACACACAAACAATACAAACAAATAAATACAACCACACAGGCGTATACAAACTCACATGCAATAGTTGCGACAGTTTCTACATTGGACAGACAGGCAGAACATCCCAAACTCGATACAAAGAACACATTAAAGCAATAACCAGAGGACACAATACATCTACATATGCCGAACACATAACTAATGCTAACCACACATACATTAATATAAATACAGACATGGAAATCCTACACATACAACCCAAAAACCAAAAACTCAACACACTAGAACAATATGAAATATACAGACACACTAAAACACACCCTGATCAAATTCTCAACACACAGATCAATTTCAGAACACACACACTATTTGACACCACATTTCAACACTTTTCAACAATCGAACGCATCCACACAACAGGCAGCAAAGTTCGAGATGACGCCGAGATCTAGTAGGCTCTGAGGATGGTGTGAAGAAGCACCGAAACAGCTACACATGCTTACACAATTAACACGAGTAAGACTGCCATTTAATCAATTACTGAGAAAATAGTTTTGAGCATGCAGTTTACTTATCTGTTCGCTTATTTACAGGGATTTATTATAAACTACTGGACGTATTTCATTTACTGTATATTCAATATGTACAGACTTATTTAGTAGGGAATGATTCGCATGATGTATAATATTAGAAAAATTATTGGTTCCGATATTTATTTGTCTAATATTACAAAATAATATATAACAAATTTTAACATTTTATTGTATGCTGATGATGCTGTTATAATACAAACCACAGAAGACGACTTACAATTCTCTCTACATTGTTTAAATGAAATAAGTAAAGAGTACGATTTTAAAATTTCTACAGAGAAGACAAAAATAATGGCATTTTTAGGAAAATCGGCCATAAGGTCGAAAATAATATTAGAAAATAAACCTGTATCACAAATGTTAATTTTGATTATCTAGGTTGTGAACTGTCTTCTGGATATGGAACAGGAAATGATATTGATAACAAATTGACAAAATTCCAAATTATATGTGGCACCATTCATAGAACTTTAAGACAGAAAACAAGGAAAGATACAAGATTGAAGTTTTACAAGACAATGGCGGTATCGATGCTTCTATATGGGGTAGCGAGTCCTGGGTAATAAATAAGAAAACTCGAGTAGAATACAAAGTGTAGAAATGAACTTTCTAAGAAGGACAAAAGGTTGCACAAAATTGGACCACATAAGAAATGAGGAAATTAGAAGAGAATTAGAAATATACCCAATAAATGATAGAATTCAACAACACCGCATCGGTTGGGAACAGCATGTTCAGAGAATGGCAGAAACAAGATTGCCCAAAGTAGCATATCAATATAAACCAAGAGGAATAAGGGATGTGGGAAGACCTAAGAAGAGATGGAGGGAATCACTGTGAATTCGTAACAGGCGATTCGCCTAATTCTTGAAGTGAAAAAGAAGAAGAAGATATTTATTTGAAATAGATAAACATGATGGCGATTTACACCAAGGATCATCAGGCGATCTTCTAACAGTAAGTGAAATTAATTATTATATGCAGAATCGTTTCTAGATTTATTTTTGATTTCAGATTAAATTTTTACTCACCCGGCCAGCTGACTGCACAAGTGAGGAAGGGTTCCTCTTTCAGCGTATTCCGAATCTCACCGGACCGGTGGACAACAATGACGTCACGTTGCAGCGAAATAGGAACAAAACTGCTGTAAGGATCGATGGCTGTCATGGCGACTGTATAAGTTGTCTGTGCTACGCTAGCAAAATTTTGCGAAATTTCCGTACTGCCATCTCGTTCAAAGAAAAGAGAGCATAAATAATTTATTTCTTGAACCGGTAGTAATAACTGGTCCGTTGACATGTTCGCTCATAAGCCATTATCATATTGTTTTTATGTTGTGCTCATTACAAACAATACAGCTGAACTAAAGCAGAACACACCGCCATGACACAACAGTGCACGATGTCATTCGTCTGCTAATTCCCGTCCTATACAAGAACCAATCAGATTCACTGATGGCGGCTGATGGAGACTGCCATCACCTCTGCAAGCTGATGGTAACGGTGCGACACCGGTGGAGCATCAATGACGCCATCGGTGAAATTCGGAACACCGTGATGCCGTCAGATTGCTCAGCGCTGAGATTCGGAATACGCTCTTTGTTAAAGATTATCTATTGTAATGTCTCCTTGTTATGCATGTTGTTTATTCACAGAGTAGTTAGCCCTACTTTTACGAAAGGTTCGTCTGCTTACATAATTCACTTCACCTGTGCAATTTATAGAGTATAGGCCCTAAATGAAGTCAAACATTCTATTTTAGTGTTTGAGTATGCAATCTGGAAAATTAAAATGAATCTTATTATTTCTCGTATTCTGGTAAATGATTACCATTACTTCTTTTAAATAATAGTTTAAGAGAATAAATTATACTTTTGTATAATTCGCAACATGACAAAGGAACTGTATGTTTGCGAAAGGCCACACTTTTAACTATAGAGCGGACCGATATTAGAAGGAAAAGACGCGGCGATAACAAAACATTAAGGTGACAGAAGGAGAATGACAGGTTTAAAAGAAAGATACTTGGACTAAACCTGCCCGAAATGGAAAGAAAGCCCATCTTTATGGTGAATTCTATCAAGTGATTGCTAAATATCATCGGTTTACAAGCAAAACACATTAAGTCAGAAATATATATCTGAGAAAAAGACATTTCGAAAGCTCTTGACAAAACTGAATCCTCAAAATATTATTTTTAGTAAGTTGTTTCTCTTTATGTGTATTTAATTTTACAATAATAAGTTTATACACATACATTATGTACATTATATACGCATTTTTCTCAAAAGTAATATTTTTTTTAATTAATGTGTTTTGCTTGTAAACCCAAAATGTTAACTTCCAAGACATTTTTTACGTGTGATTCCACAACGAGGTGTATGGATAGACAGGTCTTAGCAAGATGACCGCAAAGGGGAACTCTTCTGGCTTGCAGATGGGTCAAGAATGAATGATAGCTCAGCAGCAGGTTTATTTCTTAGCAGTGCAAATAAAAAACTGCGCTCAAACAGAAGTATTTTATATGCTATTAAAGCGTGTGCAGAAGAACATATAAACAAAGACTACATAAATAGTAAAATTTATGTTCCCCAGACAGTCAAGCTGCACTTTATGCACTTGATATATTCCAGCACTTTCTTCAAACTTGGTTTGAGATAGAGTACAATTTATTAGGAGTACCAGAACATCTGAACATCTGAACATCTGGGCATTGCGGGAAATGAATTAGTAGATGCGTTGGCAGGACTTCTTTGGCAGCTTTCACACTAACGACTATTCTCCTGAAACTAGTTTACGACTGTGCTATTTGATATCATGGAGCTGTCTCATACGGAGATGTACTAGGCTTCCACATTTGCATTGTTCAATTGGTTTATGAAACGGATTCAAGCGCTCAGCTCGGCTTGCTGGCAGTATGTGCCTCACTCGTACGACCATACCGTATTTTATTTCTGATAATTAGTTAAAGTAAAGAGCTTACTAAGTTTATTCAATAAGTGAAAAATACCGGGTGATGTAAATTTTTAATTGCCCGAATACAAGCCTGCTGGATTTACACTGCATGTGCTCCTACATTTTTAGGATCACATAATTATTTACAAACCGCCACGGTGGTTGACTGCTAGCGCGCTGAGCTTGTAAGTCAGGGGACCAAGTTTTAAATCCCTGTCGATTGATTCTGAAGTTATAACTTGTGTTGCACAAATCAGTGGTCCAAACAAGATAGGAGTTTTCTCACTCTGGTTCCCCTTGATAACCCACGAGTTCATCATCATCATCATCATCATAATTCATTCATTCATTTATTTATTCATTCATTCATTCAGTTATTACGAGTGTAATATAGATCCACCGCCTGTGGTGCATTCTGGGTAATTTCTGAGAAACTAAGTGATCTACACTTCTCCGCACTAGCGAAATCTATAAGCAACGCTTGTAGAGTCGGAGCAATTTTATGGTTCTGTCATTGCAAAAAAAAAAAATAATATTTCTTTCCTGGCTTCAAATAATCTCCGTCCAAAATTGTTAACATAATGTGAATGCGCATTTTCCTTTCATTTATTCTTAAATAAACTCACCACCTAGTGAGTAGCCTACTGTGCTTGATATCAAATGGCGTTTTGCAATTTCAAACCCGGGCGATGGAATTTTAAGGACGATATAAACCCTCAGCATTGGTTTATTTGCTAAGAAAGTAAGCTCCTTCTGCAGTCCACCCGTCCGGAAGACATTTCAACGATAATTACAGTAAAAAGTGGTAAGACGTAACTGATTACAGTACTTGACATCAGTTTCACGTCCACACCTGTGGAGTAACGGTCAGCGCGTCTGGCCGTGAAACCGGGTGGCCCGGGTTCGAATCCCGATCGGGGCAAGTTACCTGGTTGAGGTTTTTTCCGGGGTTTTCCCTCAACCCAATACGAGCAAATGCTGGGTAACTTTCGGTGCTGGACCCCGGACTCATTTCACTGGCATTATCACCTTCATTTCATTCAGACGCTAAATAACCTAGATGTTGATACAGCGTCGTAAAATAACCCAATAAAATAAAAAAAAAATCAGTTTCACAATGACTGATTTTATTCAGTTTGTCACATTAGTGTAAAAGCTGCCGTAGGCTGCTGTCTTTCCATTGGAGACTGCTTTTTAACATTTTCAAAGGACCACACGGCATATCGTCTGGTTCTCAAAAGCAGAAACTAAACCACGCGAAGAGTTTAGTTCGAGGACTCTGATAACATAACATTAAGAATTTGTTACAACTGAAATATATAGGGTCATTTTGGGAGATCTCGACACTTTTAAGAAAAGTAGCCATTGCGAGCAATGTTTCCAATGAAAAAAATTCGAACTATATACAGTAAGGTCTGTGTTGACTGCGTTTGTAATCTCTGTGTAAGTGAATCTCGTGGCTTCAACTTGTATTTTACGTTCACAGAAGGCAATAAACACAATGAATGTGAGTTACACTTTTCTTTTCGGTCATGAAATATAATATACCATCTTTACTTTATTGTACTTTGACTGGATGTGCGTGATATTAGTAATGCACAAATTATTATATATACATTTTACAGATTAGTAAAGGCGCCAAAGTGATTACCCTCAAACAGTTACCTTTATTTCGGCTGTGTTGTCATCTTTTCAATTGAGGTGTACCTCGGGGAGATTTCTACGCTGAGTTTTGGGGACATCTCGACGTCTCGAGTTCTTGCTGATTTCGCTTTTGATCCTTCTTAGATGACTTGGGGAGCTGTCTATATCAATATTTTTGTGTGTTTGGTCTTAGGAGAGTTCGCAGTTCTTCATAGAGCATTTTAGTGCCACTTTGTCTGTATCTGTTTTTCTTTAAGTATGTCTGTCTGCTGTATGAAATTATTCATCTTTCATTCAACCAATCTTAATTAAACTTCATATTTTAATTTTCGTTGATATGGGATAAATAGATAAAGTCACAACTCTCGATACAAACATGAAAAATCAATTATTTCGGCGTATCTTACGCCTTGATTCTAAAGCAATATGGTTTAACAATTAATGGTGTAAGAGAATTGACATACTAACATACATTAGGATAACATATTTGAATACGATCTGGTCCTAATCGAAAATTGATGTGAAATTCGCGTTGAAGAAAACATTACCATTCCCCCAAGAACACCACAGACACCATCTGCACAAGGACATTACGGCTTGCCAATTTCCTCACCTACTGATACTTTCTTTGAAGAACTGTCGTCAGTTCCACTGCTAAGACTTCATCTGGTGGCAAAAGAGAAAATTGCAAGACTCAGACGTAATACTCGGCGTTTATGGGGAGGAAGTTAGTTCATCAAACAATCTGGATAATAAAAATTATTATATATGATATATATTATTACATTATTATATAATATTGTTATGATATATGTTATTGTATTTATAAATATTTCAGGAGCAAAATTTGTGTTCTTAATGTTGGGTTTTAAAGTATTTCCTGTATTTGTCATATTATATCGAAATCTTCCTCATTATGGGGAAAAGTCGATACTTCGTCATCAATTTGTATTTTTTTTAATACAGAGATATAAAATGATCACATTGACACAAGATATGTGAAATATACAGGAAAATATCCATACATATTAGGGGAAAAATTGGAATAAAATTTGCATAAATTGGTCCCAAAATTAACATTTTATCTTAGCGTGTCGAGATGTCCCTAAGCGACCCTATAGTCCCTCCTCTCTCTCTCTCTCTCTCTCTCTCTATATATATATATATATATATATATATATATATATATATATATATATACAGAGTGTTTCCGAGGTGGTGTTACAAACTTTCAGGGATGATGGCGAAGGGCACATGTATCAATTTGAGATAAGGAACCATGGTCCGGAAATGACTGAGTCGAAAGTTATAAGCAAAAATAGTTCCAACCATTTCAAGCACTTCACTTCTGATATTTTTGTGTGGTCGTCTGTGTCATACAACTTCATTTATTTTTTCTGTTTGAAATTCCTGTCTATCCACTGCAAGCACTGCAGACCCTCCTAAATTTCCATCTGATCGTCTGTGAAAATTTCTCAGATTCCTATTTGTTCATGATGCTTCTCCAACCACTCCAAGCACTTATTTCTGGACTCTTCCATGATGCTCCATGGTACGGGGTCCGTGTCCAGCCAATGCTTCTCCTCACGATAAGACTGTCCCGGTTGCGACAATACTAAATTGTCGTACGCAGACAACATCCTCCACAGCCCCGAGCTGGTATCGTAGTGCTCGTCATCCTCCACCAACGTCTTTTTCAGTGCAGGAGCACTCGGCTTGGGAGCCTGGCGCGGTTGTTCGTTGTCCTCCTCGTCTTCATCGTCGCCTTCGTCTTCTAGTACATCAGGTTCTTCTGGTTCTGGTGTTGTGGATCGAAATTCGTCGATGCTCCTTGCTATGGAGTCCAATAGCCCCGACATCAAGAGGGATGGAGGCGGCCGAGGTTCAGATCTTCTGGCGGCCGCAAGTCTTTGTTCTATCTCGAGGATATCTTTCGCGTTTTCTGCCATCATCGTCGATACGGAAGACACGTCGTCTGGTCCCAGACTTATTTCTGAAAAATTAGATACACTGTGATAAAAAATTCGACATTGCATGACTGTTCAGTTTCAAGATGTTTTACTGAAATATGAGAGATTCGGTATCCACAGACCCAGCTGTTGTAGTTCAGTTCGTTTATGATGTCTTAGCAAAGAGAACTGCAGACTTCTCCTTGAGAGATGTCTAAAATGGTTTTGAAACATTTAAGTTGTATTGGTTTGATCCATTATTCCTCCAATCTTCAGGAATTAAACAAACAACTTAGAAAGCTGCCACTGCAAGCTCTTCTGAGTTTCTCAAATAAATTTCCCTCGAGTCCATCGCTTTTCGAAAGATTAGTAGACACATAGGCCTACATATTGTTCAATACAGCATAATAAGGTCCCATTTTAATGAAAGCATCGGCCTCATTGTTGCCAGTGACATCAGTGTTTCCAGATATTCATAAAAATTAATATTATATTCTTTGCCAATTAACACAGAATCACAGTCTAGTATATACAGTAACGAAGCTCAATACGTAGTAAATATGCATCCATAGATAGTTGCTAACCACTAGGATCGCTAATGTCGCCTCATTACAGACAATGCGAATTAGTACAGGCACAGTCTATTGTTCCTAGCACCCTCACAACTCAAGCTTCGTGACTGTATATACTAGACTGTGATAGAATGTTGTCATGTACTTCAACCAGCCTCAAAATTAATTTAGAGGGAACTGAGGCAGGAAAGGTGCGCTGAGATTTATATTGACTTTTCTGTTTATCCCACTTCTATGGTTTAAGCTTTGCTTTAATCACCTCATTATCCCTGACACTCCCTGTTATCGAAAGAGAAAGTAAAATAAATAATAAAACTGTTATTAACCAACACGCACAAACTCAGAAGCGTAAATGTGTGTGGAAGCCACAGCCATGGATTGAGATCCTACCCAAGGCATTAATGTTTATCCACTGGTAGTGGGATATCTTGTATTGCCTTAGCTGACACGTCGGCATCGTGTTGACGGGATTTTCGCCATGTATCCACTAAATATCAGATCCAAAAAGTCCCCCCCCCCAAAAAAAATACGCTAAAGATAAAAGGGATAAAACCTCGAGAGAAACATGAAAACTCTCTACACATGTACATCATCACCAATCAATTTCAAGTAGATCCTTTGAGATTTTTCTGGTGAGTAATGCAATTCCTGAGCAGTCGCAGCATCATAGAGCAGCCACCAGCGTGGCTCAGTCGGTTAAGGCGCTTGCCTGCCGTTCTGAAGTTGCGCTCGGGCGCGGGTTCGTTCCCTACTTGGGCTGGTTACCTGGTTGGGTTTTTTCCGAGGTTTTTCCCAACCGTAATGTGAATGCAAAGTAATCTATGGCGAATCCTCGGCCTCATCTCGCCAAATATCATTTCGCTATCACCAATCTCATCGACGCTAAATAACTAATAGTTGATACAGCGTCGTTAAATAACCAACTTAAAAAAATCAAAGAGCAATGACCTGTGTTTCACAATCTTAACATTGCTAGCGTGTTGCAGCATCGTGTAACTTTAATTCGCACTTCAATTTGCTTGCCCGAGCAGAGAACGCCCTATTGCCAGTCCTCCGTTGGAATTAAATGTAATGTGATAAGTAAATAACTGGCAAACTGTAAATTTTATAAAAAATTATAATTACCGTATTTTATATTATAATTAGAATATAGAATATAGGCCAATAAATGACAGCGTAATAATTAGTTCAATTGATATGAGCAATCAATGTTGGTTCAAAGATTTAGTTTATGTTTCTCCAATTCTACAAATAAATAAGGGCCAAAGAAATTTTTATCTCAATTATAAAAAAACTGGAATTTAAAATAAATTTTAATAAGATCAAATTACACTGATAGACAAATTTAAACTTCTTTTTGCTCCTTTGAACGAAAATAGGTGATTATTTATAATTCGACACCGCTGAATCCAAATATGGAATTAAAAATGCTGTATGTTCGTAATTGGCTACCCAGGTCAGCTAACATAATTCCCTGTGACTTTTTTACTGAGGGGTTATGTGAAGGACTCTGTTTATATGCCATCTCTGCCACAAAATCTGCTAGAGTTATGACAGCTTATCATTACTGTCATCGAAACTATAAATATGGACATGCTGTCTCGTGTATGGCAAGAACTCGGCTATCGTCTGGACACTATGGCTCCCACATTGAATGTTTGTGACGTAAGTAGAACTTTTTGAGAGTCCATTGATATACCTTACATGTTTGTCTATCATAAATAATTTCTTCATACTAATTACATAAATTTGTTTCATTCATTTAGAACTGACGTGTATTTCATACGCATCATTTCCAGTTGAAATGACTCGTACATACAATAAGAATAAAATGCATGAAATGATTTAGGGGAAAACAGAGTGGGAACACGGTATACAGATGACAGAAGACATGCTAGAATCTTCTATTTCAATATCAGGGATGCTGACAACTTATATTTTCGTGAAAATCTAGAAATCGACTTTTCCAGCTCGCAATGACTTGTTTTCAAACTTCATGTAATGAAAAATAATAAGAGTGGAGTCCACACCTATGGAGTAACGGTTAGCGCGTCTAGCCGTGAAACCAGATGGCCCGGGTTCGATTCCCGGTCGGGGCAAGTTACCTGGTTGAGGTTTTTTCCGGGGTTATCCCTCAACCCAATATGAGCAAATGCTGGGTAACTTTCGGTGCTGGACCCCGGACTCATTTCACCGGCATTATCATCTTCATCTCATTCAGACGCTAAATGACCTAAGATGTTGATAAAGCGTCGTAAAATAACCTACTGAAATAAAAATAAATAAATAAGAGTGGAATGCCACTGGAGGCATTGATGGTCTTACTCTGTTCCTCCCTGCACTGCGACATGGCTTCCTTGAACTGTGAAGAGAAGGCCATGACCTCTTCGTTGACAAGTCTTCTGTCTCTGGCGTCTGCTCTCCTCACACATTCGTCCACCGAGACGTCTGAAAACGGGATAGAGATCTGCGACGAGAGCTCGCTGCTGTTCAGCGAGGAGGCGTTCTCGAACACGCGGTCTTCAGGAGACAGCAGTACCAGCAAGTCCGCCGCACTCTGCAATGGGATGTGTCCCAACGACAACGATTCGCTGCTCTCGGCTTCTTCAGCTTTCAGCTCGCTCAGAGGGGACAGTCCGCTCATGGACGACGAGTAGCTCGGGGAGAACAGGCTGTTGCGGCGGGGTGTGGAAGTTTCCATGCTGACCGCATAGGCAGGATCCTATTCTGCGACCTATTCTACCGTCGACTTTCTTCACCCATGCAATTATTTCTTCTTGTACATATTATCTTATGTGTATCAACAGTTTTTAAGATGGCTGTACCTCGGGTACATTCCGAAACTGAAGTACAAACAGCAGCTGTAAACAAATCATTAGAATATTTAACAGTAACAGAAATTAGACATATGAGTTATACAGGCTATTATAAAATAAATGACATTATTAAGACATTCGCTATAGTACTCATACATAGAACAAATAATTTTGTAACAGTTAGGCCTATTATAAATCTATTAATCTTCATTGTCATTATGCAATTATGCCCATTATTACCTACCCTGTTCAACATCAACTTGGAGGATTCAGTGAACAAATGTTTTCAGAACATGGTAGAAGTGATTGTAGGAGAAAGAAGAATAAAATGTGAAGAGTCCACTGCAAGAATAATGGATGTCACTTTCTTGTCGAAAATGAACCAAGACTGTCAATGCATAGCTTAAGACATATAGAATGTACATAGAGAGTTATATGGCATTAACACTGATAGTCATTGTCCAGTAATGATCGGAAAATCACAGTTAAGCTTTGAGCGCTAAGCATTTCAAACTTTCAATTGCTTCTCCTGCAAAATGTATTCCAAATGACATCCATCATTCTTGCAGTGGACTCTTCATGTATAATATTTGCGGATGATACGAAATTGTTAACAGAAGAAAAAACGATAATAAGAGATATGCTACTATATGCCTACAACTGGCAAAACTTCGTTATAGGAGGTTACTAAACCTTATCGCTGTGCTGAGGCGGAGTCTGGAGTTTCCCTCCATTAATCTGAACCATTGTCGCCACGGAATGACAAGCCATCTGACGCATCACTGCTATTAGTACGTGTTACTATTAGCTGACAATTAGGAAGGAGGAGGTGAATAGTATATTGTGTCACTCTTTAAGATTGACACATGCGCAGACCAACGGAGTTTTGTAAGTTGTTCCCCTATAGAACTAAATGGCAGCTTTGAGCAGTATGGGATGAAGATAAATGCAAACAAAGCAAGACCATGGTTATCGGAAGAAAAATAAAGAAGGTAAACGCGCGAATTCCAAATGACTCAGTGGAACAAGTGGGCAGCTTCAAATACCTGAGATGGACTATAAGCAGTAACATGAGTTGCTGCCAGGAAGTGAGAAGGAGGATAGCAATGGCAAAGGAAGCTTTTAATAGGAAAAGGAGCATCTCTTGCGGACTTCTGGAAAAATAACTAAGGCAGAGAGTAGTGAAGTGCTTTGTGTGGAGTGTTGCATTGTATGGGGACAGAAACAGGGAAATTACGACGAAGTGAAGAGAAGCGACTAGAATGATTTGAAATGTGGATATGAAAAAGAGTGTGTAAAATGTACAGACAGAATAAGAAATGAAGCTGTGTTAGAAAGAGTGGGTGAAGAAAGGATGATGCTGAAACTGATCAGGAAGAGAAAAAGGAATTGGCTGAGTCAGTGACTGAGAAGAAAGTGCCTACTGAAGGGACACTGTAAGGTATATTAAAAAGGGAGAAAAGTTCAGTGTAGAAGAAGATATCAGATGATAGACGATATTAAGATACATAGTTTGTTTGGGGAGAGTAAGAGGAAGGCAAAAAATAGGAAAGATTGGAGATGCTGGGTTTGCAGTGAAAGACCTGCTCTTGAGCAGAAAACTATGAATGTATGAGTCATTATGCAATACGACTGCGCATATGTATTAAAAAAAACAGCTATTCTTTGGTGATGTTTAGGAAATTTTAGAAATCTTAGGACCATAAAATTGAATCGAACCTCAACAAAAATTGAAACGATAAATGTTTTAGAAACAACTGTTGATATTTTCCCAATATTGAGCCTTTTTTTAAGTGTGATGTCACCTTTTAGACTCAAATTTAAAAATGTCTTGGTATCATTTACTACAATTTATTTAGTTTGGAGTTTAGTTTTGATGAGTTCGGAAAATGTAGGGAATCATTAAAAAAAACTTAAGCGGCCGATTCGGGGCCACACAAACACAATACAATTGGTATTATATTTTTCGATACGGAGATAATAATGAAAGGAAAATTCTGGAAAGTGTTCGTGGAATGAAGAGAAGAGCCCCGAGAAAACCTCTCAGCAACGTTGGCTTTGTCCACCAAAAATGTAACTTCGCCATTAATGGGATATGAACTCGGGCCTGCAGTCATCGTAAGGCAGCCCTCTACCAACTGAGCTTTCAAGGCGACTATCGGCTATATTTACTTAATTTTGCAAGTAAATCATATATATTTGGCCATTAAACCTTTTTTTTCCTCCCAAGAAATTTTCGAAGGAAGATACAGTATAATTTTGTAGACTGTTTCACACAGTCACTCATCAATGGTGTGTAAGAATCTGCTGAAGTTCTACCAAATAGAGCCGTATAAAATAATACAATATTGCTATATATATTTATCGCATACAAATTATCGAACCTAACCGGCAATTATTTATTTGCGGAATCAATAATAACCAATAACCACATTGCAATCGTAACGCGCATATAAAGTGCAGTGACTTACAAAACAGATCTGGCTGACATATCAAGAGAATATAGAAAATGTAATTACAAATACAAATTCGAGTTTAAATAGTTGTTCCTTATTTATGTATGGTTCTAATTAATTTGTCGTCTATTTACGAGCGAACTTCCTGCTCTTCTGTTTCAGTGACTTCTTCACATTACAGTTCATAATTTGAACATATTGTAGAATAGTTAAGATCTCAAAGCCAGCTGCAGTTCATAAGCCGAAATCGTGATAAATTAATAGAATTATTAGGCCCTCTGTAACGTTCAATCCTTCAATATTATGATTTAATAGTATAATAACTTTCGATAGTGAGATTTCTACTCTTGAATAGCAATAAAATAGTGAGCTAGGTTATTAAATCTGTTTAAAACTCACCATAACAACTATATTAGCATCTGATGGTATATGACATCACAGGGATATGAACAATTCGAAGCATGTAATTTCAGTGATGATTTTTGGCTTGGTTATTTAACGATGCTGTATCAACTACTGGATTATTTAGCATCGAAGGAATTGGTGATAATGAGCTGGTATTTGGCAAGATGAGGCCGAAGATTACTATACATTCGCCTTACGGCTGGAGAAAACCTCGGAAGAAACCAACCAGGTAATGAGCACAAGCGGGAATCGAACCCACGCCTGAGCGCTACTTCGGATCAACAGGCAAATGCGCTACCGCCTGAGCTACGCCGGTTGCTCAGCGTTGATCAAGTTACATTGAAAACAAAATTGATATGAAGAAAGATCGTGCGTTTGTTATTGTAAACACTTAATTTATTGGTTTAAACGACATTTCTTATTTATATGCAAAACTTGTTAATGTTAGGTCTGATATACCGTAGCCTATAGGCCTATTATTATATTCGTGAAATAGTTGGAATAAATATCACTTATGTTGTTTAGTCACTTTTTGTACATTCACTCGCAGCTACGCTATTTGTGAATGTATCTCTGGTTGTTTTACTTGACCATATTGTAATTCATGCTCGTCGTAACCGATTGTGTTGACTCGTTGACACTGAATATAAAAATATCGTAAAATACTTTAGGAGGAATCTATATACACAGGCAGTCGGAATCCTAAAAACTACGTTTTTGGTATTAGGGATTATGGAAACTGTCTGAAAATCTGACAGTTTAGACAGAAAAGTGGGAAAATGCTGTAGGACTATGATAGTAGCAATAATACCAATTTCACTACATGAATATGAGATGTGAACTCTGAATGAAAAAGATGTTATTATAGGTATCCTACAAACAAAACTCAGCTCGGACTCCTCGCGACGCGCATGCTATACCCCTCTTACTCCCCTGCAATAGGCTTGAGAGCATGCTGGAAACGGGAGCATACGTCATCTGCGCGAAACAGTCACGCCCGCTGGTTTCTGCGCACCGAGTTTTCCTTGTTGGATGCCTATAGCAAGTTAGGGAAGTTATCGGTTAATATATCCTGGAGTTTTAGGGTTCAAACCCTAACTCTAAATGCTTACGTCAGGACGCTACGAAAGGTATAACCACAGTATAGTATATACAGTCGCGAAGCTCAATACGTACGGAATATGCATCCATAGATAGTTGCTAACCACTAGGATCGCCACTATCGCCTCATCACAGACAATGCGAAATAGTACCGGCACAGTCTATTGTTCCTAGTAACTTCAACTCCTCAAGCTCCGTGACTGTATATACTAGACTGTGGTATAACCTAGTTCGGCACATAATAATAATAATAATAATAATAATAATAATAATAATAATAATAATAATAATAATGGAGCATGACTTACTGTAAGTGGGATTGCTACTAAATTGAAATGATCTGTCCAGCTACTTTTTAACCATATAAACGCACTAAAACTGCGGAACTAGCTCTGTACAAAATATTAGTGCTACATATGACAGCAAGTATAATTATATCGATAATAATACTGAACTAGTATATTATACAATATATAAAATACAGCAGCAAACATGATACACATTAACTATAATAGTACTCTATATATAATATACGTATACAATAGAGATGAGCAAAACTAACTGCCTAGTAATTAAATAAAGACTGGGAAACGGATTATTATACACTGAAAGGTAGAGATGTTTCAAATAGGCTACTTGATTGTTTATACATATATAACAGTTGCCAAAGTAGATAGAAGTTCAGTCAGGTATAAACAACTGTGGCTATTCAAGGCTGCTTGACTTCGGGACTTTGGGAGATGATCAATATCGAGTCTCGGAAGACTCGTAGTCTTTACGTCAAGGACGCGACGTAATACAACATTGTCGTGCGGATTTTCGGCTTTGCGGGCGCTGTTAGTCTCGCTTTCTCGATCGTTGTTCATCTCTACTATACAATTAAGTAATTAATTTAACGAAATCAACTTCATTACAGTGAATAGAAACATATATTCTGAGATTAACTGCCAGTAAAAATTTGTTTAAGCTAACCAAAATGTTCTTCCTACGTCACAAGACATTATAGGGACAAAAAATAACAAAAATCAATACACAAATTAGCAATATTTACATTTGACACAATATATACAAATAATTCATTTATTAAAACGTATCCCGTTGCAGTGAATGAAAACATATATTCTGAAGTTATGATATGCAAATGTTTTATGAACATCACATAAAATGTGTTTAAACTAAGATAATGTTCTTTCTACGTCATATGACGTTACAGGGACATATATTTTATAATCCCATGCGTACCTGCTTACATTTCTACCCTGCTTATACATCCGCGTGACGTAGTAGCTGTACCAGAAGAAACTACTTGATCCGCTGTACGTTTGGGAACAGAAATGTGCTGACTGGTTATTAGATTAAGTTTAGCCCAAGTCGCATCTGTGACAAGCGCTGGAGCGCTGGTCTTGTATCCAGGCGGCCTGGGTTTCATCCCCAGCTAGGTCATAACGAAATTTGAGATGGACGAAGTAGACGATGCAGAAGATTTTTCTGGGAGTACTTCCGTCCCTATCTATCATTCCACCAACATTCCCCACCTTTCCCTCATTTCATCTATCATCTGCAATAGTTAAAACTAAGCCGGAAAGAAGTCTTGGAAGCAGTACGGCTTTCCGATACCGATATAGGAAGGGTTTGGGACTGCGGATCTAGGCATATAAATTACTCGTCTGGGGATGGAATCTGATTCGTCAGCGCTAAGGTAGGATGGTCGACCTGTTCGCATCAAATTCAAGAATTCCACTCATATCACGTTTTAGACTTGAACAATTATGGCACATAACTTATGGGGCGCAAAATGGGGCAATATAATTTAAATGTATGAATCTCTCCCGAATCCATCCCTCGAAAAGCCAAGTCACGGTTAGCCGAAATGAAACTGTTATAAAGTGTTCGAGTCTATAAAATGAACAGAAATAAAAAGAAAGATATGCGGAATGAGCTACAGATATTTAAATAGTCTGGAACGAATGAAGGAAGCATGCCAAAGTAAACGTTGAAGTAGAAACGAAGAGGGAAAAGAGACCTTGATCGTCCACGAGAGAAATGAGTAGCTAAAAACGGAACAAGAGATTTTCGTAAACACAAAGATTATTATTATTATTATTATTATTATTATTATTATTATTATTATTATTATTATTATTATTATTATTATTATTATTATCATTATTATTATTATTATTATTATTATTATTATTACACAGGGACATCATTTTATTTTTACTAACATTTCCAATATTAACCCGGCTATACCTTTGGATTAACGGTTGAGAATCGGAAACACCATTTGCTACCCCCTTCCATGACTGGAGTTCGATGATACTGGCGTAGAATACAAACAAATCACTTTACTAGGTATAGGAGGGAAGAAAAGTAGTTCATCCCTTTACGTAAACTAGGAAACATCGCGATTTTGAATTTGATAATTTTCATTAGGTTTTCGTTTAATCAAAATCAGTACAGTATTAACAATAAGTGTTTTACTCACGAACTGAGCTATCCATTCGGACGTATTCATTATGCAGTGTATATTATACTGTCTACAGCACATTAGCGTACAATTTAGAGAATGAAGTTAAATCGAAAACTAATCATAATATGGATATTTAAATACATTTTTGAAAATGGTGGCCGTTCATTTCGATACAGGCTTCAGTTCTAATGTGCATATTATCGCACTATAGACTATTGTACCTAATTTCAATTACCAGTTTCGTCCTTCATACTAGTAACTCATGTTGAAATAATCCTATACCTACTCTATAAAAGAGTACCTTACGTACTGTAAATTCAATCTTCACTTCTGCCCGATCCGAAAAGATAAAATTGCTCAGACATGCTATCTACTTTCCATCCATGTAGTTACGTCGCAGGGTCGTAGAAAGGTGGGAAGCCATTTTATTTAAGTTATTTTAAGCAGTTGTATAATATTACGTAGATGTCCAATTCCTAACAGAAATTAATGTTTTCAGAAAAGAGCTATGGCAGCCCAGCTACTAGCCTTTACAGAGGGGCGAGGGAGGAAACCGGGATGCGACGTAGGCAAACGGACGACAGTATCTGTACGAAAAGCTCTTTCGTCACTGAAAAACGCGAAGATATTTCTGGAACGTACTATACTCACTAATTCAGTACTCTTTAGCATCACCGTAAGGCACTTTGACTGCATACGCGGCCTTGGTTCTGTGTGGAGGACGATTGGAAGTTTACTAGTAGAAGGGGTGGGAGTGGAGTACATTCAAAAACTCAGGTACAATAAAAATTTAAGTAAAAATAAAATGATGTCCCTCTACTTGCTGCTTCTACGACGACTACTGCTGTTTCATCCATTTAAAGAGATCGATTTAAATTCATTTTTCGGTTTAGTAAATGGTAACATATTTAACTCGTCCTCATTTCCTCCTCCTCCTCCTTCGCCACCATAATCATTATCATAATCAGGAATGTTGGAGTAGATAGCCCCTGTTGGCGAGCAAATGGATATCACCTGTCCAACATTTCAGATGAGTTCTTACTCATATTTTCCCCTCTAAATCACAGCAAATATTTTTACTAAAAATTATTTGTATTAATTCATTCTTATTGTGTTCGATTCGTCTAGAATTTATTAGTTTTGTAGGGGATGGGCATTATTTACGTTTCACTTCGTTTTTGGACCTAACAAAACAAATCTACTAGTAAAGTAAAGCCAACCCAACCCCATGGCAGGCCAAATCGGCCTATTGGATTGCCAGAGATTAAGGCTCACCTTTATAGACAATCAGCATTTATTGGCATTAGGAATGTCACTTCTACGTGCCCACCGCCTCTTTACCCCCAAGGAAATGCCCCTAGTATCATTTCTGTTAGAGGCTGAGTAGAATCCAAGACCATAGTGCGGCTGGAAGGATTATATTAATAGAAAAATCTGGAATCGAACCCGCGACCTTCCGACTTGCAACGTTATGCCCTAACTGCGACGCTACCACGCGCCCCATACAACTGGATACACCAGCAGAAGGTGCGCAATTCACTTTTACTCGAAAGCCGCTCTACTCGCCCGTTTAAACAAAAGCTAGCAGTTCAAGTCACGAAAAAAGTGATGTTACTCTTGCGAGGGCAAATCAAATCATTCTCTACAGTACTGTGGTTAGAGGCCACAACTCTGAGGCAACGAAACAGCTAACTATATTGTCAAGATCGCGGCCAGCTCTACAACCTTCACCGACTATAATTCTATCCCTGTGTCTCGGGCCTAGCAGCTTCTGTTAAATTACTACACAAATATTCGGAATACAACATACTGTACTGTAGCCTACACCAATACCGAAGTAGCATCTCACACCAAATTATTTATCTCTACCGTCGGCCTGGGTAACGTAGTCGGTATAGCGCTGGTCTTCTGTGCTCGAGGTTGCGGGTTCGATCCCGGCCCAGGTTGATGGTATTTAAGTGTGCTTAGAGCGTAGAAGGCCAGCGCTATACCAACTACGCTACCGAGGGCGACTAAAAGATATAAATGTAGAAAAAATAGGGCATATGTAACATACTTTTATGTATACAACCCGCTAAATAAATTTAAAATTCCACTGAGCGATTGGCAAGAAACATTTTTTTTTCATTGATAGCATTTTCTGTATATATATTAAAAATAAACTAATAAATTAAGCTTCCCTTATGAAAAGGTTGTCAGATTTGACCAAGCGTATTACATATAATTTGGAAACACACCTAAAAGGTAAAATGATTTACATTTGAAACGGTTAGAGAATCGAATATACAAAACGTCAGAAAAATTTACACCTAAGTAGCGTTTGTGCTCATTTGCAGTTAAGAAAGGGATAGTAGTATCATCAGATACGTTAGAATGATTTGAATGCCATATATTGGGAGAAAAATAATAGTACGGATTTATTGACATTGATATCTAAACCAATCAATAGCCATCGATTAAGATAACTTGAAATTTCCATTATCACTTCCATACAAGTGATTTTTAAGTATCTGAACCGATCCTTTGAGGGAACTAATGGCTATTTCCTTCACAATGCTGTGTGTTAGCCCCAGGTTTTTACATTTGTTGGCAAAGAAGGAGGGTATGGTACCTCGTGCTCCCGCCATCAGACCTATTACATCAATGTGAGACAGGCTATATTTATCTTTATAGAACGGGATTGTTGGTTCATAGATGTGTTTCTTTTCACTGTCCACCTCATGCGGTTGATCTGCATGTGTCTCAAATCTCCCCAATCTGAATTCGCTGATCCCAAGCTCCCCATCTCAAAATGCTCTGTAAACCATCCCCCATTTCTGTTCAATTTTTGCACGCTTTTGCTGAAAATAAGGCTAAAAGCTGACAATTACAAGGAATAAAATCATATTATCATTTTACACATATTAAACTACCGAAAAATGAAAAAAACGACAATTTCATTTTTTTTGTCGAAATTCGATGTACAGACTCCCCTTAACAGCTAATTCTGTGAATATACACCTTTTATTGAATGCAATTTAGAATGTGTTTTATAATGCCTCTTTGCGCTCAATAGTTTGATTTTGATAATTTTTTTAATAAAACAATTTTTTAATTTTTAAAAGTCGTAAAGTATGCATTTCTCCATTCTTTTTTGCAAAAGCGATTCATTGGAACAGACATCCTGCTCTGCAATGTTTTGAAACGTATTATAGCTACAATGAACTGGGTAGTACTGAAGTAACTGAGCGAGGAGTGGGGATCCCTCGCGACAAGCCTGCGGGGGCCACAGTGGCAATACAAGAATGTCCATGGCTGCTGTATTGGGTTGCTTCAAAATTCCTAATATATATAGACATATATATATATATATATTTATATATACAGTACATGTATGTATTTTATACACATTTAGCAAAAGCGTATTATTATTATTTAGATCAGCGGTGACCAAAACTCGAACGGCTGTGATTACACGCGAGAAACAGCCTAAGAAATACGGAGATGGGAGAGAGGTATAGTCAGGATCACTTATAAGAGTTATAAGATTAGTTCTTAAAAGGCTAATTTGGCCGTCTCTTCAGTGTTGCCAACTAATACCAGATATCACCAAAGAGGATAAAATCACAATACTCCGTACCTACTGAAATAATAATAATAATAATAATAATAATAATAATAATAATAATAATAATAATAGTAATAATAATAATAATAATAATAATAATAATAATAATAATAATAATATAGTGTTAACAATAACATTGTCTTGTTTATTTACTACATCTCATCTTTCTGTTGCAAGGTGTTTCCTAAATGGTTCAATAATTTATTTATGAAATATTATATTTTCCTCCTGGATTCTCGCATATCATGTTGGTAATTAGGAGAAATTAGTATGATCTAATAATACATTATATTTTGTCATGTAACATGAAATTTATTGCTTTCACTAAAGAGTTTACGATCATGAGGCCTAACCTAAAAATGTATTTACTACTTGCATTTTCATCAGTTTGCTTTACTGTAAACCGAAATCATTGCTGCCAACATAACAGTTAGAAAATAACTGCCAGTTGTAGTATTTGTCAGTACCCGAAATTCGAAACGAAGTTTGAAAAATAAAATTCAACCTGAAAGCTAGAAAATCACTATAATCCACTAGCATATTTAGTAATAGTGGAAAAATGGTTAGGTTTCACCCTTAGGGTATTAAGTAAGCTGATCCAGACTATACTTGGCATGAATACTACAGCCAGTGAAGTGTGGTTCGTGCACATGCTGAACTCAACATTCCATAGCTCATTTCCTGTCTATCTCTAGGCAGAATGTGCTTTATTATAATCAAACAGTATATTCATTAATCTCAATAGCTTTACTGCAAGAAAGCAAATCGTTCTATATTAAATAATGAATAATTTAATAAGGAAAAACAGGTTTGTATGGTCATTAAAAATCTAAGAAAACCCCTTTTTCAAACAGATACATATTAACTTAATAATTGTAACAAAACTTTAACCTTAAATTATTTTTGTGCATCTTTCTGAAAAGGAAAGAAAGTCCGGCTGAATGTTACACACGGAAATTCTCAACTGCACTATGTTTTCCTCTGTAAGGCGGGACCTGTTTTTGTGTTTAATAAGTATAACTTGTGAAAACAGCTGCTGACATAAGTAGAAGAAAAATACGCAAATATCTTAGCTGCAGACGTTTTAAGCATAGGATAATGGAGTTTAATACTGTAGCTCGTCCCATTCTAACAAAGCATATAATGTTGAATCAGTTGTTCTATAATATTAGGCTATTATTAAATGAATAACTAGTAAATAACTGGTAATAGATAAACTTATCTAAAGATTAAAAAGCTTAAAATTGATATGTAGCCTATAATTCGTTCCATAATGTCTGACAGGATATGTAAACATTGCCTCCAGAGGGGGAGGGAAGTATAGGCCTAATTGCTATTCAACCAATGGCAGAGCCTCATTGTCTTGAAGTTGGGCCCGGGTATAAAGCTTCAGACAGTTCAACTTCAAGATAAACGTGGAATGAGATCTCTGCCATTGGTTGAATAGCAATATTATACTTCTCTCCTCCTCTGCCGGCAATGTTTACGTCGCCTGTCAGACATTATGAAACGAGGATAGTAATTTTATCCTTCAAGGGAAGAGACTTTAAAAATATGCATGTACGTACAGAAGAATAAATTTATAACATTTACTGATCAATAATAATAATAATAATAATAATAATAATAATAATAATAATAATAATAATAATAATAATAATAATAATAATAATAATAGACTCTCACTTTGAGAGAGGAACAGAGATTGAGGGTTTTTGAGAATAAGGTTCTTAGGAAAATATTTGGGGCCAAAAGGGATGAAGTTACAGGAGAATGGAGAAAGTTACACAACGCAGAAATGCATATAGAGTGTTAGTTGGGAGGCCAGAGGGGAAAAGATCTTTGGGGAGGCCGAGACGTAGATGGGAAGATAATATTAAAATGGATTTGAGGGAGGTGGGCTATGATGATAGAGACTGGATTAATCTTGCTCAGGATAGGGACCAATGGCGGGCTTATGTGAGGGCGGCAATGAACCTCCGGATTCCTTAAAAGCCAGTAAGTAAGTATAATAATAATAATAATAATAATAATAATAATAATAATAATAATAATAATAATAAGCCACCGGCGTGGCTCAGTCGGTTAAGGAGCTTGCGTGCCGGTCTGAAGTTTCACTCGGGTGCGGGTTCGATCCCCGCTTGGGCTGATTACCTGGTTGGGTTTTTTCCAAGGTTTTCCCCAACCGTAATGTGAATGCAAGGTAATCTGTGGCGAATCCTCGGTCTCATCTCGCCAAAATATCATCTCGCTATCACCAATCTCATCGACGCTATGTAACCTAGTAGTTGATACAGCGTCGTTACATAACAAATTAAAATAATAATAATAATAATAATAATAATAATAATAATAATAATAATAACAATAATAATAATAATAATAATAATAATAATAATAATAATAATAATAATAATTCTATTTATGTCTGTGTATTCAGTGTGACTTGTTGTAATGCCTTTTGTTGCTTCTAAATAATCTAATTGAATCGTTGAGCAAAGGAAAACGAAATTGTTCCTCTTCCGATTTCTTATAAAAATCTTCTGTTCCTGCTTGTAGAGCGACGTGATACCGCCACTGCTTGTTTTCAGTACATGAATGGGACAGATAGCAATGTACAAAAAACTCTCCTTATCCGTTTGAATGTTCATGATTACATGATTTAGATCGACAAAACAAAAAACCCATCTATCAGTCACCTACCAGAGTAATGATATTTGCCTGTCAGCAGCTGGATGATCTTCAACTGTTCCCATCACCGCACAGCCCCGTTACAACCATGTTGTTAATGAGTAATTACAAGAAAGAACATAACGTGAAGTGAAGTAAAAGCTATTAAATACGTTTGAGCGAAGACGGCGCTCAGTAGATGACTGACTGCAACGCAGTATATTACGGTCTAGTCTAGTGTCCAGTCTGTGCGGCACTAACCTCGCGTTCTTCGGGACGCCAGGGACTAGCAGGCACGGATCAATGCTACAGCCACAACCAGCGGGCCCGTAACCGAGTTCTGTTTTCTTGTGAAATGTAGTCGGATTAGAACTACAAACTGGAAAGTAGACCATTGATGTGTCGTAGACTACAATTTTACGTCTACACGTGGCTTCTTTCATGTAAACTATGTAATCTATCAATGGATATATTTTAAAAGTGTTTATTGTTTTATAAGAAACCAAATGAATAACTAAGTACGAGTTATTTTTTTTATTTTATTGGGTTATTTTACGACGCTGTATCAACATCTAGGTTATTTAGCGTCTGAATGAAATGAAGGTGATAATGCCGGTGAAATGAGTCCGGGGTCCAGCACCGAAAGTTACCCAGCATTGGCTCGTATTGGGTTGAGGGAAAACCCCGGAAAAAACCAGGTAACTTGCTCCGACCGGGATTCGAACCCGGGCCACCTGGTTTCGCGGCCAGACGCGCTGACCGTTACTCCACAGGTGTGGACACTAAGTACGAAATTTAGCTTTTCTTTTCCACTTTATTTTCATAAAATTGCCTTGAAGATATATGAAATGTGAATAAAATCATACGTACAATTATTAAGTTATATTAATTGTACTGTATACATTTCTACATAGTTCTTTACAAAGTAGGCCTGACTACATTCCACGTATCTAAAGCATTAACATTAAGGTTATTAAATTTGGTGACCACGAGACCCGAATAAGAAGATGCGAACAAGATAAATTTACACATATTAGAGACCTGTGGGAGAAATGGGTAGAGATATTGCCCAAATTATTCAATATCAATCCCAATATGTTCGTCACAGTAGACGAGCAACTTATTGCATTTCGAGAAAATTGTCCATTTCGACAGTATATACCAAGTAAACCGGCAAAATACGATATAAAATTCTGGGTACTTTTGACAATGATACGAATTATGTATGGATTATCCAGCCATATACTGGAAGAATACCAGGTATTGTCCCTGAAAAGAATCAAGGTCTAAGAGTTGTGTTGGATTTATCTTGTAGCCTGAAAGGACATGACATCACTTGCGATAACTTCATCTCCTATGAATTAAGACAAATGCTGTTGAAGAGAAATATAATATGATTGGAACAATGCGAAAAAAGTCTTCCATCCCACTAGAATTACTGGAAACAAAGGGACTCCACATCAACGTTTGTTTTTACGAAAGACACGACGCTTGTATCATACATTTCTAGAAAAAAAAAAAACAAATGTGTTGTTCTACAAAGTACTCTGCACAACGATGGAACAGTCAGTGAAGGCACCAAAAAAAACTTCAAATTATTTTGGACTATAATACTACTAAAGGAGCTGTGGACACATTGGACAAAATGGTAGTCCATTATACAGTAAAACGGAAGACAAAGTGGTGGCCTATTGTTGTATTCTCAAATATAACTGACATATCTGCTTATAACTCATATGAGACGCTCAGAGCACAAGGGAATCAAGTCACAAAAGTAAACTTAAAAAAAAATCAGACTTAAAGCTGTTTATGTAGTTAATTACCCATTAAATGTAAGCGTGACTTTAAATATCTGCACCACTGCAAAGATATTGAGTACATGATTGTTTTATGCTCTGAAAGTAGCCTCATAAAGTATGTACAGACGAAATATCTCCCATTGACCAAAAGTGGACTTGATTTCCTTGTGTTCTGAACGCCCCATATGTGTTATTCAAGGCAACATATCATCAATGGAAACCAAATACCCTACAGAAAAGAAGACTCTTTCTTGCAATACTCGGTGAGTTGTTCGTTGAAGAAGAAATAAAGAGACGTGATCAACTTCCAAGAGGAAAGGCTGCAAGAGACGTTGAAGAAAGAATGCAAGCACCACATGCGTCCATTCCTTTGTCGTCGAATGAAAATTGCACGGAAAGCAAGAAGAGGGGAAGGTGTCATCTTTGTGCAAAAACAGAAAACAAAAGTTCATTGAAGTGTGTTAAATGCAATAAATTCACGCGTAAGAATCATCTTACATACACGTGTAAAAGCTGCTGTAATAAATTGTAAACAACGCATTGTGTGATCATCATAGTTGAAATTTGAACATTCTGTATTCACTAAGAGAGCATAATAAGATTAACAGTTGTTAATTTCAATAATACAAATAGAGCATGTAATTTCAATATAGAAATAAAAATATAGGTAATGACTTTTTCGTAAGAATAACTCATTAGGATCGAAAAATTAATCGGATCTTTTTTGACCCAGACACCTTAAGTGCATATTCAAAACGAAGGGTTAAGAGCAAGTGCTGGGTAACTTTCGGCATTATCACCTTCATCTCATTGAAACGCTAGACCAATCCTAGCCATAAGAGGGGAAGTGAAGGGGATGCAGAAACCCTACACCCATGTCCTTTTCGCTTACACCGCCTTATAAACAAACGCAGAGTAAGACTGTGCAACAGTGGTGGAATTTAAACGACCAGCGAGAGTCGAAAGTTCGCAAAAGCTATGATGCCCGTTGATACAACCTGTCACTGACTTCTCTGTTGCTCGTACCTCACCAAAACATTACAGTCTCAGCCGGGGAAGGTGACTGGGGAGTTAAGGAGTAGTCTGCAGTAACTCAGTCGAGTTATTTACGCCAAGGTCTGCGATAGTAACTATAACAGTTGATAAAACGTCGTAAAATAATCAATAAAAATCCAGTCATTATAGGACCGAGATAAGTTTGCAGTTTCTTTCCAGAAACAAAACCCGTGTTCGTTAGGTTTGTAGTAAAACAAAGTTATTGCTCGAGAGACTACATATGATCCTGATATAACTGAAAAAATGGGATATGCTATATTGACATTAAATTATGAAGTACAATAATGTTATTCGTGAAGCTTGTTAGCACTTTCGTGAACTCTCTTAATTCGGTAGGAGGGCCGAGTATCGTTGCCTTGCTCCTTTAGCTTTTCTGACTGGAAAGTGAAGAGGCGTGTGGGCAGTAGTGTCAGACGGCGGTACCAGTAATGTTTCTGTGATTTATGTGTCCTGCGTGCTCATTTTCTCTCTTCTTGCAGGCAGTTTGACGTCTCCTACGCGTAGAAGTCGGTCAAAGTTAGAGTGAAACTTCGGAGAATGACAAACATTGTGTGACCAAAGAGCAAACACCCATCAGCTTATATAACAAAATTTCAAATTCTCTACTTAGCGGCGCGGAACCAGAATTATTAATACATGCGTTCACAATAGGATTTTCCATGGCGACCTGTTAGGAACAAACTGTGATATCGTTTGGTAAATCTAGGTTTATCTGCATTGACAGTGACTTGAAATCCACCATGGACCCCGAAGACTGATCAGTAGGATTTCCACTGTCATTTAAGCTGAGACGCATCTGATTCGCCATCGCTATAGCTCGCTCAAGGAACGATTACCGGAAAACAGTGGTGGCATTACTGTCAGTTTTGATGTGTGTATGTTGACACGCCGAGGGAGCGAGACGTACTGGCCGATGGAAGTACTGCCTCTTCCAAGAAGATGAACAGATGGGGACATCGTCTGTGAAATGAAGAGCGTAGCAAGAGAAAAATTCGAAGCGAATTAAACGCGCAACATTATGTTTACGAATAAAATAATGATACTCTCCGAGGGGAACGCTCCATCACTACATAATAAAATAAACGCACTTGGAACAAGACACGTATTCACATGCAGTGGAACTGAGACTAAAACCGTAATGTAATAATGTAACTATCACAATTCAAGACTGATTCTATCGATATCGTTTCTCTTCCGACTGTACTCTTGAATATCATTCAAGTTATCTCGTGACCTTTCCTGTCGCCCGCTCTTCTTTATCGAATTGTTTCGTTCGCATTCCTGTCGACGGTAATCCATGCTTGCGAGACCTATAACAAGTGAGAAGTTTACTCAAATAGCTACTATACTTACGAAAAAAATCGACTTCTAATGTTTATAGTGAAGCACGTGGAAGGAACATGGCCAGAGCACGGTGTTGCAGCTAACAGCATTCCGCCTACCATCATCCGGAGACAAACAGCAGGCGAGGGAGCAGGTAAAGATTTTGTATTCAGTACTGATTAGCGCGAAAGTGTTTACAATAAGAAAATTGAGCTGAGGATCCATGTGGCAATGGCATCTTCACTTGTCTTGCGCCGCCGGAAAGACGAATTCAGTTTCTATTGGCAAGCTCAAGCGGGTAGCGGATAGAAGGGAGTTAAAAAATAGACGTTACAGAACTGTCAGAAGTTGGATCATTTCTTGCGACTAGTTTAGTGTAGCGAAGCAGTTTACGCTACATTTAGAACTTTATTTTCTGTATCCCCTTTTCTACCACAAGTGGCAACGATTCTAGCCACAACAGCGAATATAGATTCGATTTGTTGTAACAAGTGTCCCTTCCTTGTGGATTGGGATTGTGTTTGTCTTCTGTTATCATACATAAGTGGTGGTCTTACGACATGCGGACGGATCACATGGCCAGGAAGACATTGACATTTAATGTAGGCAGTTTATATTATCTTTATAAAAGTTAGAAGTACCTAATTATTTCATAATTTTTACCATCATTATAATTTTTTCAGACATACAACAACGACGCTCAAATCGGAGAATCTTCAGCATGTGCTACAGCGCTACTATGTGGCGTAAAGGCCAACTACGAGACTGTGGGTCTGGACTCAACAGGTCGTTTCAACATCTGCTATTCCAGCTTCTCGTCGAGAGTACCTTCAATACTAAACTGGGCTCAGGAGCAAGGTAAATTAATTAATAGTTAATTAGCAATATATCACGTTGATAAACACTGCAGTGACATTCAGTTGCGTCTTTTCCTCAGTGGCAATGAATGGGGAACAAATTGTAATTATGGAATTGACACTTATTTTCGTTCTCGTTTTTGTTTGAAAGGATGTTTCTGGACGAGATTAAATCTGATGTTACCTAGTCCTATATCACACCATTCTCCCTGACACTTTAGTGTTTAGTATATATGGTGGATCTAGCCGTTCTCTATAATATTTTAAATAATTTTATTTGTTCATTTATTAATTATTACTTACCGTAATTATTTATCCATTCTTCGTCTTCGTGCAAAAAGTATTTTGTTCACTTCGTTCTACATCACTCTTCAGGGCAAAGTTGAACGATATATTGGAAAACTAGACTTCGTGGCCATGGCGCAAGCACTCTGCTTGGGTTGGGTGAGCAGATTTACGTCGATGAAAAGGACACAAAGCTTCAAAAAGGACATTGTTCGAAAAAAGAGGACAGAAAATATGTACTTAGATTTAGGCTTAGGCCTATGTTATACTTCAAATTACCCATACGTCAATGTCTATTTTATTACAAAATATTTACAGTACATATTTAGGCTTAAATCATACTTGAAAGAAAGTTAATACAGTATATTTTATTACAAAGTAATTATAAAAAACTTAATAATAACGATTTTACAGTTAACTACATATGAAACTCAAGGAAGCTATTTATTAAAGAGGACAGAAAATATCTATTTAGATTTACATTTTCACCCTGATCTCTCGATTTACTAGCTACCTCTGAGCAACTACCGTAAAAAGGAGGCGCGAAGATAGTTGGCAAAGAGTATATTCCGTCGATGCTGCTGCCACCTACAGGCAAATTACTTGAAAAGGCGTCAAATCAGATAATTTTAAAATATCAGGCATATAAGTTAACAAAAGGAGGACATTTCTTTATTTTTTAAAAATCCGCCCGGATCCCGGACTAAAACCTAAAAAGGAAGACATGTCCGGACAAAAGAGGACGTCTGGTCACCCTATGCTTAGAACAACTCTGGTCAAACACAAACAAGGGACGGACATATTCGATCCCTCTGGGAAGTGAAATATATTGTCCTGCCGGAATGCCATCCAGTTCTGCTGCATTTGTAGCCAGAAATGGTACTAGACTTACGTTACTTTTACTTTTCTCTTATTCACTTATCTATCTATTGCTACTGGCATAGTTCAATAGTAAGAAGCACTCTGGCGTAATTTCGAATCCTGCTAGAGTTGATTACAGTGTTGGGATTTTTCAGACATTTTCCCCATCTATAAGATGAATGTCATCGATCTTACCTCGCTATCAACAATTCCACCAACGCTAGATAACTCCGCAATTGATACAGTGTCTTAAATGATTCATTAAAATGAGTTATGCATTGATTTATTAATTCTTAAAAAAAAAACAACACTTCCTTCAACATAGCATTTTCTGTATGTTAACTACTGTATTTTCCGAAACAATTAATATGAAATAATTCCACTACAGTCTACAATGTCCAAAAGTAAATAAATATTTTGTATTGCAAACAAGGACATTTGTTGATAACACTTTTCTCAATTGGATGTCATGCTATAGGAAGTATCCAAGCCATACAGTCCTGATGGCTAGACAGCACAATCGTGCGCCCTTACAGAGTGGAAGTGAAGTAATCTTGAAGCTTGAAAGGGACGATAGGGTACACTTAAATGAATAGAAAACCTATATTACGTTTTGTGATTAAATGCACGGTTAATTAGAAAATTAAGTTGGAAGTTTCAGCAGTCCGGCAACATCACCGCTAATACACTCTACTCATGGTACAGATGTAAGAGATCAACGAACTCAGTGAGTTTCCGTACGTAAGCTGCATTCTACCGAGACGTTGCCACTAGCTCGCTTCGTGCAATGACTTAAATTTAGGGGTTTTTTTTTTAATTAAATTTACAAGAAAACCGTTCACGTTATTGAAAACTATTTTTTTTCCTTAAAAAGCTATAAACTTTCCACCAATATGATATTATAGTTTTTTGTTACATATAACATGAACTATTCGCTCTGCAAATCTACAAGACTATTTCACTACCACCCTGTATATTCAATGATTATTATCTAAGTCCGACAGATGGTCTGGGTAGCATTCGTAAATCTTATGCTGACGAACAGTTTCCTTAATTGGAAAGGATTGCCAGAACATTTTCTTTCAAATCGCCTTACCACTGTTCTGCACGTGTTTGCTTTTATATGTACTATGTAGATTGAACATAATTTTGTTTTGTTCCAGAACTATACTCATGCCTTGGCATAACTAACAATAAAAAATGAAACTTAATGCACAATGGTAACAAGGCCACCAGCGTGACTCAGTCGGTTAAGGCGCTTGCCTGCCGGTCTGAAGTTGCGCTCGGGCGCGGGTTCGATCCCCGATTGGGCTGATTACCTGGTTTGGTTTTTTCCGAGGTCTTCCCTAACCGTAAGGTGAATGCCAGGTAATCTATGGCGAATCCTCGGCCTCATCTCGCCAAATACCATCTCGCTATCATCAATCTCACCGACGCTAAATAACCTAGTAGTTGATACAGCATCGTTAAATAACCAACTAAAAAATTGGTAACAATATGAGAGCCACCGACGTAGCTCAGTCGGCTAAGGCGCTTGCCTGCCGATCCATAGCTGCGCTCGGTCGCGGGTTCGATCCCCGCTTGGGCTCATTACCTGGTTGGGTTTTTCCGAGGTTTTCCCCAACCGTAAGCCGAATGCCAGGTAATCTATGGCGAATCTTCGGCCTCATCTCGCCAAATACCATCTCGCTATCATCAATCCCATCGACGCTAAATAACCTAGTAGTTGATGTAGCGTCGTTAATACCTAAGTAAAAAAAAATATTAGGCGCTCTCTGGAACAAGAACTTAACTGAAAAACCTTGAATTTGAGATACAGGGCATCAAACGTTTTATATCTCGTACAACAGCATTGGAACTGTTACTAGAAGGCTCTTTGTTGGAGGGAAATAATATTTTTTCAGGAGGGAGATATAGACTACTATTAAGAATTCAATATATGTTCGAAATGGATAAACGACGTAACGTACGTTAAATTGTTATTCCAGGGAAAGCCTAAATTTTAACACAAAACTGAGTAACACGCCAACTCACTAACAAACTCTAAACCCAACTGACTGGTGTGACTAAACTCTTAGGCCCCATTGGTGTCTAGTTCACTCGTCGATTACGACTGAACTTCCACAGTGTTGGACTGTGGACACACTGCACTCGTATTTGGCCGATTTTTTACACTGACTATCGTTGTGCATTACTGGCGCTATGTTCGGTTCAAGTTGTAGAGTATGGTGAAGTTTCTATATTCGCCGATGTTCGCTCTGCAGAAGGAAGCCTGTCGTGTTTGTTCCACCTTCCACCTTGTTATAAAAATATTCGCTGTCCACCACTCCCGCCACTTTATGTTTTAACCGTTTAAGAATTTTAGCACATCTTGCTATTATTTTTTCATATGAAATAAGACGAAGTTTGTAATGTCTTGGTTGACTCTCTCATGTTCGAACATTGCAGGATACTAACACTGATATACACTGCCGACAACGGTAGAACAAACAACTGCATGGAGTTCAATAGAGGCGATCACAGTAGAGCAGCCGTGGCGAAAATGTGACTCGCGAGCACTTTGTGGCTCGCAATGATAGCTATGCATTTCTCTTGCTTCCTTCCTCCCACAACCCCCATCCACCCACTGGAGTCAAACTCCGTTCCATTTGTATTTGTCTCTGACCTGCGAGTGGCGTATCGTCGCAATGTCTCTCTCGAAGCCATGTACCTCTACAAAGAATGGGAGGATGCATTTTTTTCTGTCCATATGATGAGAATATTAAATGTATGATTTGTTCACAAGTATTACGACGAAAACGGTTGTACAACATAAAACGGCATTATACTAGGCCTACATGTTACTGATGAAACGTTAAAAGGTTAAGTACTCGTATTATTATTATTATTATTATTATTATTATTATTATTATTATCATCATCATCATTATTATCATCATCATCATCATCTTTGTACGTCGATCCTTTTTGATCAGATGTAGGCCTACGTATAATGCGGTTAGATCTTCAATTTAAACTCGCAGATTTACAATGTGATGTTAAATGAAAGCTAGATGTAAGGACTTGTCAAATGTTGAACTATTCAAATATTTGCCAAAAAATAGATATAGCTTCGTTCTTTCGCTTGCTCTGTTGAAATCATGTTCGCTACAACTTACGTTTGTGAAAAATTATTTTCAGCAATGAAAATAGTAAAAACCTAATTTAGATCACGACTGACAGACAAATACCTTCGTGATCAACTACGACTGGCAGTAAGTGACATAATTTCTAATTTTGAAACTCTGTAGAGACATTCTGAAGACAATTTTAGGTTATGATAATGTGTCCTATGTTTTATTGTTCATTTCTTTCTTCGTTACACGTACTAAACATTAGTTTGTAGCCGTTTACTGTATAAAATTATATTTAAGTGCTTGACGTAAGGAAAATGAAAATCTGTTAATAAGTCAGACAGTTGCTTCACTTTCCCTTCGGGTGTCCGCCTGCCTCCATAGGTGCTATGCACGTTGTAGGTTACACAGTGGCTCTGCGCACGATCACATTTTCGCCACGGCTGCAGTAGAGTCACGCTGCACTGGCGTACTCGGACATGTTTCATAGACCGACGGACTGTGAAAACCAAATCATTTTTGTTTTCAAACCGTGTACGCCAGTCTGTAATGTAGTTTGATACTAAGCATAACATTCTCATCACTAGGCCTATCTTGTTTTGGTTTTTTAATGAACTGGTTGATAACGAGAAATTGATTTCTTTGGTGGGCCTACCAGAACGTCTCGTATCCCATTCTAAAACATTGACGTGGTTGCTCCATCAGTCTTTGGAACAGAGTATGAACTTCTCCATATTCCTCTCTTTCTTCAAAAATTGTGTTCACCCAATCGCTTCTAATAATATGTTCAATATTTCTACAGAGGGCTTTCTAACTATGACAATTGCTCAACCATATGAAGTTTGGTTAAATACCGATGAGAGATCTCGGTCTAAATCGTGTGCATTATGACCACAATATCGGTAGAGCATGGTCGTCCGATGAGTCCTCCGTGTATGGCAGTGTAAAATCGGTCAAATACGGATGTAGTGTGACCATTATCTAAGGAGCCGCGCTCTGACGGCCCCGAACACTGCTAACCGCTCTGTATGTATTGTATGTAGCAGTGTACACGTGAATATGAAGGGGTTTTTGTGCAGGCAAGGCGACGGGGCTGGTGACGAACACGCGCCTGACACATGCGACGCCCGCAGCGCTCTACTCCCACTCCGCCAGCCGGTACTGGGAGGACGACAGCAAGATGCCGGCAGCGTCGCGACGAACTTGCAAGGACATCGCGCGACAACTGGTCGAGGACCAACCTGGTAGGAACATCAACGTGAGTGGCAAGCACAGCCAGAATTCAGCCTCTTTTACGTGTGATGTCTGAATTCATATAGATATTAACGAAAAAAAGTAACTAAGATGCTATTATCTAGAATGGGGATAGGGACTAGGAGTGGAAGCCAAGTAAGTTTGGTTTGTTCATCCAAATCTCTGTCAAGAGTGATAGCTTTATTCTCTGCTTCCCAAATCTGTTTTATACAAGACGGCACGACCTGCCTCTTCAGTGAACTGGAGACTCTCAATCATGTTATTCTAAGTTAGGCCTACCCTTTAAATGAGTCGTCAGTGGGTATATTTCTGAGTAAAATATTTAAAATGAAAGTACTAGAGATGAACAACGATCGAGAAAACGAGACTAACAGCGCCCGCAAAGCCGAAAACCCGCACGACAATGTTGTATTACGTCGCTTCCTTGACGTAAAGACTGGTTGTAAGTCTTCCGAGACTCGATATTAATCATCTCCCGAAGTCCCGAAGTCAGTAGTTGTTTATACCTGACTGAACTTTTATCTACTTTGGCAGTTGTTATATATGTATAAACAATCAAGTAGCCTATTTGAAACATTTCTACCTTTCAGTATATAATAATTCGTTCCCCAGTCTTTATTTAATTACTAGGCCCTTATTAAAACGCTAGGAATTTTATTTTCATATGTTTAAGATCGAGTATGCAATCTCAAGTAAAAATATATTAATGTCATGTTTTATGTTTCTTAGAAATGCAAATTTATTTGAGAATTGATTTTTTTTTATTTATAAGCCTAACCATAGGTAATATCATATAATAGAACCAGAACATTTTGATAACTAAGATACTGTTCTGATTTGTCTTTTTGTCTCATTTAAGCATTTATGTTATTTATTTCAATGATGTATGTTATTCAAAGTTATGAAATCTTTCCAAGCCGACCAAATGCTATTTCGAAAATGACGAGCGAGACTCGAAGCGCAGCGAGAATGACGAGCCGAGACTCGAAAGACAAATGAAGCGAACACAGCGAGCGAGAGCGGCAGTTAGTTTTGTTCATCCCTAGAAAGTACTAATTCGTGGCACATATCACTCTCCTGTTTGGTCAAGAATATATTACTGAACTTGTAAAGGGCTTAAACGACATTTAACAGATAAGATGAGATTTTAATTGATGATACTCATCATTTTACTTCTACGAATGACAGATTTCCTTGACTAGGACTCAACATAGACGTTAATATCCAGACTGTGACGTAGAATGATACGTAGGCCTATACGAGTATAAACAATTCAAACGACGCAAGTCGGCAAGGTTTTTTTCCATGGTTTTCCTAAGGCGCTAAAACAAATATCGAGATGAGCCCTAAAAGAAATGGGCCACGGAGCTACATTCTCCTCCCCCCCAAAAATGTTGGCTTTTTCCAAACGTAAATCTTCGATATAGATGCCTTGGCTTAGCTTTCGCATATTACCCTAGTTACATGAGCGAGTTCACTCGACTCCACTCGCACTCCTGAAGCACACAGTAATTTTCAATGTGCAGACTTACAACTTCTGACGTTTCTTCTTCCGATCCTGCAGTCATGATTCTCTCCCCTCCCCTCAGCCATTAGCTATTAGATTACGTCCATTTTCCGTATTTCTCCTTCAACATTTTCTAGAACTCCTTCAATGGAGCAGCGAAAGTCGGGAGTGTGACAAGTGGCCAACAGGCTTGGAGCTCTCATACTCATTGGCTCAGACGGTAGAGCGCTTGCCTGCTGATCAGGAGTTGCGCTCGGGCGCGGGTTCGATCTCCGCTTGGGCTGATTACCTGGTTGGGTTTTCCCGAGGTTTTGTTTATACTTTTCTGCGCCCGAGCACGAACTTCTGCTCTTTCGGGCTGAAATGCCTAATGTAGCTGAAACCTAATGTATTAAACAAATTTGAAATTTGACTTGGGTTTCAGGTGTAGGTGATGAGAAGTGAGTTATCGCGTGTGTTTCAAGCTTTACACTTTTTGAAAGCTCTTTCTTGTGCACACCGGTCATATTGGCAGCCATTATTTATTTTTTGTATTTATTTTCCTTTGCAATATCGTATCTTCCTTATACGAATTTTCAACCCCATGGGTTTGAAAGTCCACTTGAAAGAGGAAAGCAACTGTAGGATAAAATTATTTATCTCTGATAATAGAATGATAGATAATGAAGAGGAATTTTCACACCGTTCCAACTTTTAGATACCATATAGTACGAGTATTATTATCAAGTCCCGCGCCGTGGCGTCGTGGTCTAAGGCATCCTGCCTAGGACTCGCGTTACGGAATGCGCGCTGGTTCGAGTCCTCATGGGGGAAGAAATTTTCTCCTGAAATTTGTATTGGACCGGTGCCCACCCAGCATCGTGATGCACTTGGGGAGCTACGATAGGTAGCGAAATCCGGTTACGCAAACCGGCTATAACGGCTGGGGGGCTCATCGTGCTAACCACACGATACCTCCATTCTGGTTGGATGATCGTCCACCTCTACTTCGACATGTGGCCGTGAGGCCAGCAGCCGGCTGGTCGGTCTTGGCCCTTCGTGGACTGTAGCGCCACGGATTATTATTATTATTATTATTATTATTATTATTATTATTATTATTATTATTATTATTATCAAAGGTTAGTCGGTTCAGCCATCTGCAACTGACAGTAAAGAACTTTAAAAGCGGGTAACAAAATGGCCGTTGAGAATTTTGCTTATGACATTAGTCGGTCGAATGTCGTAAGGTTTCTTTTTTATGGTACTAAAGAGTATTATATATGATCCCTAGCTTTACTTTCTCCTGGAGCAAGTCGTGTTTCGAATTTTCTTGTCCAATAACTTTATCCCTCTCGACAGGCTCAGAAAGCGCGAATCTGAAGGCGAACATAATAAGCAGTCGATTATTATCGAAGGAAAAACATTTAAAAATATATAGATACTAATTTATTATACCACCTCTATTAACTTTGTGAGGGCATTTAAACGCATATTAACACGGAAGCCAGAAATTACAGGATAGCTTCCCGACTTCCTTCTGGTGAATAACACGAATGTATAGATTATGCCCAGTTCCTTCTGATGTCCATTAATCCTGAGCGTTTCAGCTAATTTGATACTGGTATTTAAGATGGTACATTTAGTGAACTGGCAATGAGAGCATCTGGCACTTGGACAGTGGCCTGGCTCCAACCCATTTCTAGTAGGCTACAGGGGTGAAAAAAATTATGAGCTTCATCAGATCAAGGACATATTTTATTTACGTGGTTTCCATAATGTACCTCGAGAGATGTAACAAATTATTGAGAGAGCTACACTGATTCCAATTTAAAGATTTTGCTATATACAATTTACAGTATATTCTGACACTGTAAACCCCTGCGTTGGTCCCAGAATAGTCAGTTGTGGTTTATAGGCATTGATAATTGTAACTTACAAGAATTGAGTGTGACCAGGTGTTCTTCAACAAGACAATTGACATGGAAGTGAACATGCTGGACTATTTCCAAGACACGGAATAACATATCACATTATGAATCAAAACATCTGTTACATGTCAACAACATATTAACATATTAGTTTTTTGCAGGTGTTATTTGGAGGGGGGAGGCGACATTTGATATCAGCAATGACACATGATCCAGAAGAGCCTGAGAAAGAGGGTCGGAGGCTGGATGGCCGCAACCTGATTGAAGACTGGTTGCGGGAGAAGAAACGGAGGGGACTTCAGGCTGAATACATCTGGAATAAAAAGCAATTGGAATACTTGAACACCAGAGCAGTTGATCATGTGCTAGGTAAAACTACTCTATTATGATTATTTGTCATATATCAAATAACTAGTGCACCTGCTTTCTACTCAAGGATCAATAATAGGTCCCCTACTTTTTCTAGTGTTTATAAATGATCTTGCCCCCCTAATAAAAGATGTAGGTCATCCCATATTATTTGCAGATGACATAAGTATAGTAATTACAGCCAATAACTCCAACACATTCCAATCTTCAACAGAGCAAATTCTCTTCAAAATATGTGACTGGTTCTCAGTCAATAAATTGGTATTACATTGTAACAAAACTAACATAATTCAATTTAAATCCTGTCCAAATTCAACCTCGCAAATTTCTAGCGCAATAATTAACAATAGATCCCTATTAGAAACAACAACAACCAAATTTCTTGGCTTAAAAATCGATAATATGTTAAATTAGAAAAATCATATTAAAGAAATTACCCCCTTGTTTTGCTATTAGATCTATGCAAAAGATAGTAAATATCAATACCTTAAAAACAATATAGCCTACTTTGCATACTTCCCCTCGGTAATGAGTTTTGGAATAATATTCTGGGGAAATTCCACAGATAGTAACAATATATTTCTATTACAAAAAAGAGTAATTAGAATAATAGTAGGTGCCAAATCTAGGGAATCGTGTAGGACTATTTAAAAAAAAACTACAAATAGTGCCCATGGCTTGTCAGTATATCTTTTCATTAATAATTTCCTCGTATGTAATCGTGAAAACTTTGTAACTAATTCAACAATTCATAGCATAAATACACGTCAAAAAATTACTTTCATACTCCATCGGCAAGTCTATCGTGCTATCAAAAAGGAGTGCGTTATATGGCAGTAAAATTTTTTACTAGCCTCCTTATCGATATAAAAAATGAAACTCAGAACAAGAGATTATTTAGGGCCAAATTAAAGAAGTACCTAATTTCTCACCCCTTCTATTCTGTAGGTGAATTCATGATATTCAATAACACTTCATGAAATTGATACTAAAACTTTGTGTTGTACTAGTAGACTATATTGTAAATCTCGTCTGTATATATTTCATCTAGACTGTGCCTATAAATTAAGACTTTATAATAGTATTAAGTTTTTGACTTGTTCCATATTCTAGCTGTAAAGCAATGTATGAATATCATGGAATGTTAATATAGTACATTATGCAACGAGCCTATAATGGTAGTCATTAAGACGCGAGTATGTTTATGAAATGAGCGCAAACGAGTTTCATAATTTTCATATGAGCGTCTTAATTACCATTATAGTCAAGTTTCATACGACTTTTTATGCTCGACCATATTTCTAACTTGAAATTATTCATAAGTATTCATGTTATTCTTATCTGACTGAGGAGCGGAACTGACCTTGTGCAATACCTCTTAAATTGTGAGATGTGCGCAGACGCGAAAGTATTGATTTTTTCCGAGAAACAAATGTCGACATTGACCTTGATATAATCTAGAGAGTAAAATAAGCATTAATCTTGATATAACCTTGAAATTGAATTAGACATTGAAAAACGAGATGAAAAATTGAATTTATTTGAATATTATTTACAATTAACGCTAATTATTATAGCAACAGAACTGACTTTATTTCAAATATAGGTGATTTATTGATTTATTGTTGTCTTTCGATTGCATATCCGAGAATAATCGATAGCCTACTTGCGCTTTCATATTGCTACAATGGTATTTTATGATTGGTGGAACACCTGAACTTTAATGAATAGGTGTACTTTAATGAGGTCCATTAAAGGCCTGCTACCAGGTGTATAATTACTACATTTCGGCATGGTCGAGCATAAAATACAATACAATACTCCAGAGACTTGAGATGAAGGCAGCCCAACAGCAAGGCCAACAAGGCAGACCCGCTAATACGTCCTCTATATCTAAAGCGACGAAGAACATGAACTTACGCGACATTATCAATTCTGAAAATACTTCAGGGAGGAAAATGCTGTACTAAAAATGAGGATTATCTAGGATTTCAGTTATTTCTGTACATTTCCTTTGCGATGAACAAGATTCACAATGATTTATTACTGTATTATGTTGACGATTTTTGAAAATCTGATAAAAATAGAGAAGAACTCCAGAGTGATTTCTTTAATTCTGAAGTAATTGAAAATTTGAGGATCTCAGAATGTGTAGGTCTATTAATAATGCACCTCCAAATTCATATAATTATGATTCGTAAGAATATCTAGGTAAATAACAGATAACCACTTGGTTGATTTGTACCTTAATGTATATGTAGCATTAAGAAATGTATTAATAATCCCAGTTGAAATCGTCACAGAAAAAAAAATTTCTAAAATTCAGAATAAAATTGTACCTGTAATTCATTGGGTGTCAAGAGAGATTATTTCCACCGGCGATTCTGCCATTATAACGTGATGTCTTCTGTGATAACATTTTTCTGCAGAGCACAAAATGGACTTGCATACTACGCGTATATGTTTTGAAAAAGGTAACGCAATTCTATATTTCCAATGCGATTTTTTTTTTCGTTGTAAACGAATTTAATACAACATAATGTAGGAAAAGATATAAAATTATGTACCCTACACGCCTACAGCCTATTCAAGAAATGTTTCGTTATTTTCTATGTAAGTTATTGAATTAGTTAAACGTTATTTTCGTCCCGTAAGAACCTTTTTTGTCAAAAGGCCTCGCAAGTTTCGAATTCGCTTCTGCCCGCTTTTTGTGGGCCCAAATGGGATTTATGGTGGACGAAAATGGTGCTAGGAAAATCTTCTAGGAATAATCCATTTTCCCACCAGTCATACCATCTATTTCTCATCCCTTGAGGCAGTTCATGATATTTCCAGTTAGCACTGTAACATATTCTCCATTGCACAGTATATAGCCTTCATATCTGATGAAGTGATTACTGTGATGAGTAAGGTTCGGATAAAGTAGCTGTAACAGAACAGGCAACCTTGGTCCGTGCGTTTTGTTTACAAACATTAACTGCTGAAAAAATCGCTCCTCACCCCTTAGCTAAAACATCAGTGAATAGACAGTATAGCCCTAGAGTCGACGGCAATTCGGAAGGCAGTAGTCTGCTAGCGTTTGCGCCGAGAGAGACAGATAGAGCAAGGCAGCGTATAACATTGCCACATCGTACTTCACGAGCACGTGCAATACAAATAGCGCAAGGAGAAAATTTAAATTATCAAAAGACAATAACGATCTTAGCCGTTGATTACTGTAAGCATGACACCAAACAAACCCTCTTTCCTTCACTAATAACATTCTTTGCACGGTTCTCAATCCCACACCACATGCTTCTGCAGTCGTTTCTTGCACGTTGGCAACGTTGCAGCCAGCATCAAGATGGCCGGCAGCGTTCTGCTCGTCAACGTTTTTAAAATAATTATACATCTTAAACATTATTTTTCGCGCCTGCCTGTGCAATACTTGTCTTTTTACAGTCTCTTCTTTCATTTATTTATCTTACAAACACGGTATTCAATGTATTGAAACACTCACACGTGAACAAACGAACTCGGGAAGTACTTGTTACAGAGTGGTTCCGATTGGTTCTACTGTACGAGCTTGTGACGTCACATACCAGAAATGCTACGGCGTATATAGCAGCCAACCGCCTTCCAAACTGCCGTCTAGTCTAGTTAATGTTTGTAAACAAAACGTACGGACCAAGGTCTATCCTGATACAGCTAATTTATCCGAACCGTAGTGATAAGTCACTGAACTGGAAGAAGATTGAAAGTTGGAGACAGACGTATTATCATTTATCAATCAGGGTTATCAAAATACCTAATAAGAATAGTTAACAATTAAACAAAGTTAATAAATTCATAGGCCTAAATATTACTTAAAAGTTTCTCTCATATGTACATGACGTAAAAACATAGGCTATAAAGTGAACTGAACAGCTACATTTCTATATTTTCACCATTTCAATATTAGAACAAAGCGAATCTTATCTTATATCCTCTAGTCCCTCATCTTACCTTGTCTCCTCTTCTTCATTTTATTTTATCTCCTCTCCTCCCTCATCTTATCTTATCTCTTCTTCTTCCTTATCTTATATTAGGCCTATCTCCTCTTCTCCCTCATCTTATCTCATCTCCTCTTCTCCTTTATCTTATATTATCTCATCTTTTCCCTCATCTTATCTCCTCTTTTTCTTTATCATATATTATCTCCTCTTCTCCTTCATTTTATCTTATCTCCTCTTCTCCCTCATCTTATATTATCTCTTCTTCTCCATCATCTTATCTTATCTCTTCTTCCCCCTCATCTTATATTATCTCTTCTTCTCCCTCATCTTATCTCCTCTTCTCACTTATCTTATATCATCTCTTTTTCTCCCTCATCTTATTTTCTCTTCTCACTTATATTATCTCCTCTTTTCCCAAATCTTATTTTATCTCCTCTTCTTCCTCATCATATCTCCTCTTTTTTATTTTATCTTCTCTTCTCTTTTTTCCATCTTATCTTAGCCTACCTCATCTCGTCTTATCTCATCTCACCTTATCTCGTATCGTCTCCTCCCCTCCTCTTCCTTCTTATCCTCACATTATTTGCTGCCATACGGATTCCATTTCCGAAGGCAATAAGTGTTTGCCAATGCCTTCTCAAGCTGATTTATGCACTTCTTTTCTTAAAGTACCGTAATTAATTTTGAACGCGTTTTTACATTCATTGCTTTGTTCTTGAAGTATGAAGTGTTATGAATCTTTAAGTAATAATTGACTATTAATTAACCAGAAAAAGCACCATTAACATAACAAAGATTATCATCATGAGATTGATATTAATAGATCTTTTTCTATGGTCTTATCTAGTCTTCACAAATATTCTTTTCTCTTTTGCAAATTATTATTATTATTATTACTATTATTATTATTATTATTATTATTATTATTATTATTATTATTATTATTATTATTATTATTATTATTGCTTATTCTGAAAACATGACGCACCCAATTACTTGTGTATTTCTAGATTTTTTTTTTCTAGACTTTGTAACTGCTTAGTTCGACTTAAAATCCCACTAATGTCCCCATTTTCCATTTGAACCAAAATTTTTATCCTGCTGTTTTTCTGAAACTTTTCCTTCTTTCTTTTGTTCGAGAATACGAACTTCACTGTCATACAGCGAATTGGAAAGGACTAGTATATAATAAATATTTTACGGTAGCTAAATTAGACCTTCAAGTGTTGTCTTCTATTGCTAAGATTTGATGAATTATATATTCTTTTGTAAATATTGTTTTCATACTGTTGTGATATATCAGAGTCCAGGTAGGTTAATTTGATATTGTTCCGAAAATGCTGTTCACTGTGACTCTTCTCTGGAGTGGAGCCAATATGTTTTATAAATTCTGTAACGCGAATGTTTTCCTCTGTAGATTTTCATGATGTTCTTCATTACCGGTACTAGAAACCAGTAGCTGGGAATAATAAACTGTCTTTGACTCTGTTGTTTTAGGATGTGCTTCATCATGAATGTAATAGTTTTGCACTACTTATAAGTTAATGTGTCCTTGTACTTAGGCATGTTTGCGTATTCGCACTTGGAGTTCGAAGCAGACAGGGACACAGAAGCAGATCCTACTCTCACAGAGATGACACGAGTGGCATTACAGATCCTTCTCAAGAGTCCTCATGGATTTTTCCTATTTGTAGAGGGTAAGATCTGTAAACAATTTCTTTTAATTTGCACTTCTAAAGTAGCCTACAGTAGAGTTTTGAAATTTTCGCTGTTAATTCGTTTCACGAAACTGTAACAGTTATCCAAACGAATATATAGGGTGAATCAGAACTCTACCGACAAACTTTCACAGGTTATTCAGGGATGTTGGCTGAGTGTTTTAATATAAGTAACCTAAGGTCTCTGGTGACTTATTACTGAGTAATGTGTTATTGATGTGTTTACTTGTTCCTGGAAAACATGCCGCTGTAAATTCGCAGAGATAGCCTATGTGGTTTTAACATGATGGGGCGCCGGCACACTTTGCAGTCAATGTTAGAGAATACCTTGATACACAGTTTGGTCAAAGATGGATTGGCGTGGTGATTCTGTTCCATGGCCAGCTCGATCACCAGATCTAACGCCGACTGACTTCTTCTTCTGGAATCATGTGAAGAGCCTCGTTTACCGGTTTACGAGACTCCAGTCAACACTGAAATGGATCTCGTTGCAAGGATTCTCGCAGCCACTGAAGAGGTGCGCCAATCGTCTGGGATGCTAGAGCATATGCGACAGTCTATGGTGCGTCGCTGTACAGTTTGTAGAACTCATGGCATTCGACATTTTGAACAGCTGCTTTGAACGAAGTGAAGCGTACACAGTATTCTGTATAGTGAAGTGTTTAACAAAAAAGTATGCGTTTTGTTCTAAGGTTTTTTCCATTACTCATGTAATTTTTGTATTGTTTGTACAGTTTATGATATTACAGTACCTACATACTCAGAACTTAGTTGGTTACTTTTTAATTTTTCCTTATAATATATCAGAACCCATCTTATCACCGTCCAAACGACAAGCTACAAGTAAACACATCCACAACACATTACTCAGTAATAAGTCACCGGAGACCTTAGGTTCCTTATATCAAAACATACAGCCAACATCCCTGAACAACGTGTGAAAGTTTGTCGATAGAGCTCTGGTTCACTCTGTATAATTGAAGCATTTAAACCCATGTTATAGTAACTATTCATCCAGGAAAAAAAAAACTTAGCCACACAATCGTAAACATCTTTCGTCTAGATTATAACATTTAACAAAATTGTGTATTTGGCCTAAAATAAATATCATATTTTAATATTACCGCATTTAATTAAGTTAAAAATTGTTCATTCCACCACGTTTCCTTATTTTACTTCAACAAAAAAGCTTAAATATAAATAATAAATTTCAATAAACAACGAATCGCGTGTCTCAATGGGACGCCATTACGTTTACGATTTTGACATTGAAATTAAGGGGACACTACTATGGTGAAATAATGCTGAACAATTAAGAAAATCCACTTTTTTGTTTTTATGGTCATAATTATATTTGAGACTGATTTAAATGATCTAGCCATATAATCAAATGTGCCTGAGTGAGTTGAGAGAAATGTTTTTTTTTTTTTTTTTTTTGATGCTGTTTTCTCGAATTTAAAATTTTAAATACCTTATTGAATAAAAAAGCTCCTTGCACAGCAGTTATTGTCAGATTGATCCGAAACTTTTCACAGAGGTCAATTAAATGTTAATAAATGAAATTTAATTGGCATTTGTATAAAATACTTGGGGTGTACTATAACCAGTAACATGAGCTGCTGCGAGGAAGTCCAAAGGAGGATAGCAATGACCAAGGAAACTTTTAATAGAAAAAGGAGCATCTACCGCGCTCTACCGCGGACCTCTGAAAAAAGAACTAAGGAAGAGACTAGTGAAGTGCTTTGTATGGAGTGTGGCACTGTATGGGGCAGAAAATTGGACATTACGATGAAGTGAAGAGAAGCGAATAGAAGCATTTGAAATGTAGATATTATGGAGAAGAATGGAATGTGTGAAGTGGACAGACAGAATAAGAAATGAAGCTATATTGGAAAGAATAGGTGAATGAAGAATGATGCTGAAACTGATCAGGAAGAGGAAAAGGAATTGATTGGATCACTGTCTGAGAAGAAACTGCCTACTGAAGGATGCACTGGAAGGAATGGTGAATGGAAGAACAGTTCGGGGCAGAAGAACATATCAGATGATAGACGACATTAATATATATGGATCATATGCGGAGACAAAGAGGAAGGCAGAAAATAGGAAATATTGGAGAAAGCTGGATTTGCAGCGAAATACCTGTCCTTGGGCAGAACACTATGAATGAAAAACCTCCATGCAGTTGAACGTGTCATTAAATAGAACACTGCTGCTACTACATTAATGTGACTGCAGACAATGAAACTTAGGTCTTATAGCTATAATATAAATATGTTCAAAACTGCCACTTAATATCAACATCCGAATGAAGATGCGCATAGTAAAATTTACGTAGGCCTATACACAAGACGTGAAAAAAAGTTAATATGAAGATTATAAGGACGTGAGAAAAAATTATCTGAAGATGAAGAGGGTTCCTCGTGGTCTAAGAAATGGAAGTCCATGAAGTAAGGCAAACTCGGTTAATTTCGCAGTATCTCATATATTAATTAGTTGCAGAGTTGTCCGTGTTCGTTTGAACTTACAAAAAATACGGATAAATGGCAGAACCTGTCGAGTATGTTTCATGCAGGAAGATCCTATTGCAATGCATTCTGGCGAAAGTTATACAACTATCTGCTTTAATAGGTGTATGTTTGCTGAGATAGCGTGAGTGAATTTGCAGTACATTTTATCGTCGAGATATTCAGAACTGTAAATATCACACAAGCCAAGACTACGCAGAAGTTTAAAGTCATGACAAATTGAAGATTGCGGCTGCCGCCATGATTTGGGAAAAGCACTGGCTGGCATATAATTATACGAATTCTAAGGTTGTAGAGATATCGACGTAAGAAAATTTTGCTGGAGAGAAGATGTATAGGCTACATGAAATTCTGAATTTGTAGATATACCACTTTAATTTGGATAATTATTGAACATAATATATATTGTGCCTTTTAGCAACTTTTACAGTTAAAAGTATAATACTGAATTTTGTCTAACTTATTAAGTATGCCTATTTTAATTACTGTATTATATTAGCAAGTATCACACCAAAGCAAAGAAAGTGAATTTCATGTCATTTACACAAGCTCTTCGAATTATCCCCCTTCAGCTGCTATGCAGTTTTATATTCTCATATTGTACAGAGACTGGGTACAATAGCTGAAGAAACGAAACAGGAATGATTCATAGCAGTTCTTTCCGGTATCATCTGATTTCATACATAAAGCATTCACTTGACTCTAGAGCAGAAAATAGAACAAAGTGTGGTTTGGTGACCTTGGTGGCCATTCCCGAGGCTACTATAGAATAAAATATAACATTCGTCAAAAACACCCTACATACATATAAGGGTAAGAAAGAACATATTTACATTTTGAAATATTAAACATATGTGCAATTACATATGTATAAAGATTTGTATATAGTTTGCATAAAATTTACTTCATTACTATCAAACACTAATTAGGCTTTAGTATTTAAACAAATGGCTGAGAGCAGTCCAATTGAAATATTTTCAGAAACTTTAACTACACTAGGCCTGCATATTATAGTAGAGAATTGAACAACAATATAAAATATTACGTCAACTGAATAATTTATATTATTTGAACTGTAAAATCTCTTATTTATGATGTGTATGAACTTGTAAAGGCCCAAAAAATATTAGATATAATAATGAGAAGTTACATTACACACCATCAACTTTTATAAATACATACTTACATCACAACAGCTTAAGAAGAATCGGAACAGCCAAAATGAGATTTTTATATCAATAATTGATATAAATAATTGAGAATACAATTGTTACTGATTTTAAATTCAAAGATCATCAATGTAGTCAAGATACACTATTGGAAATAAGTTACAGTAGGTTACCGCTACTTCTGAATACTTCAAATTTCAATACTGAACATTAGTGACAGCTCGTGCCAGATAAATTTGGTGAAGACCAATATAATTCTAGGTAGTTTTCTAGAATCGATGGTCGTGACGTCATTGATGGCATACGTCGCGAACGTTTTTGTAAGTTATATCACAGTCTAGTACAAAGTCATGAAGCTCAATGCGTAGGGAATATGCATCCAATGACAGTTGAACTTTAGTTGCTAGCCACTAGGATCGCTACTATCGCACAGTCTATTGTTCCTAGTACTTTCAGTTGCTAACCGTTTGGAGTATTGTATGGCGAGAAATGCAAAATATCACCTCAAGCTTCGTTACTGTATTTACTAGACCAGGCATGCGTTCTCAACCTTATCACTCTTTTAATGACATTTGGTGCTCTCATCATGAGAGTGAAAATGTGCTCGCGAGCATGAACACTCCTGAAGTCCTTTTACAATTTAAACTTTGTTGTACAGCCGAAACAAATAGTGTTCCCATCCATCCATCCATTGTACTGTTTTAGCGACCTAAATAGGCTTCCCATATTTCATGGTGTATAACTCCTTTCAATTCAATGCGAACTTCATCAGAAAAATCGAGATTATTAAAGAGAATAATAATATGACTGCTTGTGAGGAACTTCAGTTGATAGATCTCCAGTCATCCTTAGAGTGAAATATTTGTTTTAAAAGGATAGCCTTTGGGAGGGGAGGGGGGCAGAAAATACAAAAAGACTCCAAATAATTCTGAGTGTTTCTTTCAAATGTCTGGCTATATTAGACAACCACTCTATGCGGAAAAACTTTCTCAGTTATGAAATACCTCAAGAACAAAGCAAGATCACGATTAACTGATTCACATCTGCAGAACTGTTTCTCCTTGGACATCACTAAAATTCTGAGTGATATTCAAATTCAAGGATATTATTACCGTGGCGAGTGTTTTAACATTTCATTTATTTATTTAACTATTTACTTATTTTATTTATGTATTCATATAATCCTATTCAACATATTCTATTTCATGGGCTCTCTCACTTAGTATCACGTGTGGGCAGTGCTCACAATCTTCAAAAGGTTGAGAACCTCTGTACTAGACTGCGGTTATATACTGGCCATATTTAATTAATGTAATATAGTCACCAATTTTTCCAATTTTATGAGAAACACAGCTTAAAATATGAGGGCCAATAATTATTTTAAGTTCCTTCGGTTCTGTGATGAAATACTGTCATCATGACCATGAAATGCCAATTCCTGCTTGCCTAGAAACAATAATATATCGATTACGGCGTGCATTACTGGTCTATTTAAATGTAAGTTTTCATTAAACTGACTTAAGTACAATCTGAAGACCAAAATTGAAATTTTTGATGTCAGTTGAATTCCAAGTGACTTTCTTGTTCCCCAGAAGAAATGAAGGCTAACAATACAACTTCTCGTTACTAACTTCCACAGAACCAGTTGTAATCTGTATATCAGTATTCCTAAATTGAATATTGTGTGACTGGCCACTTTCACTTTTTTTTTTTTTTTTTACAGTTATATTAAATAAGAGATCTTGGTCTGCTGTATTTAAAAATAATTTGTTTAACTTCTGTAGAACAAGAGACCGGCATCTCAGATTGCACATTAAATTGATTAATGATTATGATTTCACCATACTGATACACTTGCTTACACCTTAACACGTTACTGTACTTCTCACCACCAAGAATACGTATATTAAATAGACTAAAAACGAATTCATTGATCAGAGCAGTTACGCTATCTAGAATATAGTTTGAAATTTTATGCCAACTTCCTTTTGTTTAAGGGTACTCAAAGTATTTCAAAATCTACACAAAACATGTTATTCAAGGAAGCTAACCTTAAAAAAATACCGCAATTCAAGAGCAATACCTTAAATTAAATAAATTTTTAATTTATTTATACAATATTTTGTGCTTTCTTGTTTAGTTACAAAATACTAGTTTGACAGTCTGGTCCTGTGTTTGTACGAGAGAGAGATTCTGTTTAGCAGATGAATATCGCTCCAGGAGTCCTTCATAATAGCCTCGCGAAAAAGGTCGGCAATTCACACTAAGCAAGTTGTCGTGGCAACCGGGTTTGTATACTGAAGGCGAAAAGGAAAGCCTCCCTTGGACCTTCAGCATCATAACCCTTACCAGCTGGTCTTTGCTAGCCACGTGGCCTAAGTGGTAAGGGGTTCTTGTTTGAGAGAGGTATTCAATTGTTTATACGCCCAATATGAATACATCCAGAATACTGTAATTTTTTTTCTCTTCATTCTTTGGTGTTCAGCAGTGGGAAAAAAATAATTCCCATTCAAAAGAAATCAAACTACGGTTATTCATGCTCTAATAATATATTTGATCAATAAATTAAAATAAAATGCACTTCTCACTAAAAAATATTTTGCTCTACTTTTTATTCCGTCTTTCTCAGCTTAGTCCGGTCAGCTGTTATCTCTTGGAAATTTCCATACTGCTACCCACTTTCAGAAGTTGCGTTTCAAGAATCTAAGCAATGCTCTCTTGTTAAAAGAACAACACAGTATTAAGTGTTTTGATTGCTTTGCATATAAAAGAATTCAATTTTGAGTTAATGCCAAAACACAATAAAAATTCCTTCAGTAATTCTTGTAATGAAAAATTCAAACACGCTGCAAAAGAAAATTACAAATCATGGGGTCACACAAAACATGTCACATCAAACAGATGCTGTTTACCTGAAACATTTTCAGCAAACTGTAACATCAAGAAAACCAGCAGGTTTCTATTGTAACAATGTGTTTAGTGCCTGTAATGTAGCATATAACATGACAAATAAAATATTTATTTTGGCAAGAAGTATAATGTAACTATCATTCTAACATGTAGGCAAAACGCCAAAGGTTGACTCTTGATTTTCACAGTTGAATACATCTGTCCTAACAATAGCTGAATCCTTACCAAACCCATTAATAAAACTATAAAACTAACAAGAAGTAGCTTTCAGACAGCATACGAGTTCCTTCTCTGAATTAATATATTTTTCACTCGTTTATATTACAACCACTTTCTCTGTATTACTGTTAAGTAATATATCCACCGAGATTTGGAAGAAAAGTTTCCCCTGTTTAAGAAAATGTTGCGTTATTAGTGCTACCATAATGGTATTCAATTATGTTTATATAGAATTAAATTTTATCCCTTACCATTCGATTAAAGTAAGAGATCCTAGCCTTAGGTAAGTCAGCTGACAATCATTTCTAACTAAATAAAATGGAGTTTTATCTTCGACAGGTACCATCTATACTCTGTATTTTGGTTTTAAGGTTTTCAAGAACAAATGTGTGTCTTATTGCTTTGAGCACAATTGGATGGTCCAGTAGTAGACTATACTAAGAAACATTAAATCATTTAAAAGTAGCAATGTCAACACTTCTGCTGCCTTAGTACTGGTACTTAAATGTTTACATTCAGGATTAATTTTACCTCTTGTGACACTGTTCTCTATTTCCTTGCGTTTCTTTATGAATGTTACAAGTGTTGACTGCGCAAGGCCATATCTTTAAGCCACTTCAGTCTGCTTCAATCTATGTCTAAAACACTAAATGTGCTAATTTATTTATTTTATTTATTTTTATTTAATAGATTCATTTCTACTGGCAGAGTTAAGGTCATAAGACCTTCTCTTCCACTCAACTCAACCAATATAAGAACAATAGAAAATATAAAAATGACAGCAATAAGGAGCAATATACAATTGAGGATGTAGCTGCAATAAGGGCCCATACTCCAAAATGCTGTTCTGAGATATATAGAGTTGAAATTTTTAAAACAGTGCACTAAATGCACTAACCAATAAGTATGAAATTGCTGGATAAGTAGTATTGTGTTTTTTACAAAATATAACAGAAATGCTAAAAGATTTTAATCCAATGTTATATATTTAAAGAATAATGTACTCAAGTAATGCATGTTATGGGCCCTTTTACTGGAGAACGCACTTTCAATTCAAAAATAAATATAAGCTGTGTGTAGTCTTTTGTAAAAATTTATTATTAATTATATTTTTATATAACATATAGCAATATTATTAATAATATTCATTAATATTTTTAGAACTTGAAACATTTGCACATAACACAGCAAATAACGAACATTTCCAAAACTTAGAAATGTTTTCAAAAGAAAATAAGGATTCATGAATATTTTGACTTTATGACATTTTTTCCACACAAAATAACAAATCACGAACATTTTGAAAAGTTAAAAATGTTTTCAAAACAAAATAAGGAACAGAAGTTTATCAAACAAGGTAACACATAATGAACTTGTTGAATAGTAAAAAATGTTTTTCAAACAAGGTAGGACATTATTTTTGTTCAGTCTACATCCATATTTTTCACACGATTTCCCTGCTCATCTCTGTCATCACTTTCACTCTCCTCTTCATCTTCCATAGTCTCAGAACGTTGGAAAAGAGACTCATAAAATGAGCGGCTTTCCTCTTTTACATACAGGGTGTATCAAAAAGTCAGATCAATCCTTAAGGAGGTGATTCAGGATCTTATTTGCAACAAAAAATCCTAATACACTTTTTCAATATTCATCCCCATTTCCGAGTTACATGAGTATCACATACCATATCTATCCCTATTTGATTCCACACCTAATGGACCTGTCTGCTTGAGAGAAGGTAGGCTAATTGTCAGTTGTCTAGAGCAGATGCTCAAAATGTCCTCATCTCACACGAACATACACTTCAGTACAAAAACGAATAATTAAAATTTGTTTGAAGAAACGTTTCGATTATCCAACTAAATTAATTTATTCTGAATTTAATGTATTTAATATTGAACAAATTTATAAATATACGCTGTTAAAATTTTATCATAAAAATCGTAATAAGTTTGTATTACAGACACACAATTATGACACAAGACGAAATATTAATTCAACATTAGTAGAACCTAAATGTCTCACATCTGCTGGTCTAAAGCATAGCATAAATTTTGGCCCTCGGTTGTACAATGCTTTAACTAAATTACACCCAGAACTTCTAACATGTAACCCACTAACATATAACAAGAAAATTAGAAACGTGTTAATATCTTCAATTTGATTACATAAATTTATAGCCTATGTGTATGAATTAATCAACCTATATTATATTTGTATTCTATAATTTTGAAATATATATTAGTCCTACTTTTCACGTACGATATTATTCTTCTATAGTGTTAATGTGTTAATATTATATTATATAATTCCATTGCCGCTGTAATTATATTTTAGTTCCTATTTTATTTTACTTATATATTTATATTATTATTATTATTATTTATTTTAATATTATATCTGAACTGCGACCGAGCACGAGCGCTGCTCATTCGGTCTCAAATTTTGTTAATACTACTGTATCTTCTTTTCATATTGCTTGTATTATTTTATTTGTATTTCTCTTTGTTTGTTTTGTAATTATATTTCTTTATTCTGTAAAAAAAAAAAAAAAAAAAAAAAAAAAAAAAAAAAAAAAAAAAAAAGTACGCCGTCTGATCTCTCGCTGCACATTATCCAATCCATGCTGGTGTACCTACGTTCCAGCGTGTTAACCTTTGCAATGAGCTCTTCCCTGCTTGCTATCTCCGTTTGGTACACTTTCTCCTTCATGCAGCCCCAGAGAAAATTTTTCTCCACTCCACCCATCCTTCATCATATAACAAGTGAAAGTTGTAGTTGTGGCGATAAATAATAAACACACATCCAATTTGATTTTCAACAATGTATTCTTCTTTATACAAGCTAAATTTAAGGAATTTCATGGTAAAATAACGTGATACTGGTATTACAAATGCAGCTGCACACTTTTCTTTTACTCTCGCCGCAACTGCAACAATGTGATAACAAAACAATATCCGACTTCCACAAGATATTCAAGAACAAACTTCAGAAAAGATTTATCAAGTTAAAACAAAAGAGAGAGAGAAACTGCCACCCTAGGCAACTGCCTAGGTTGCCTAGGCCTAAATCTGGCACTGATACTCCTTGCACAGAATGCCAAGATGTTCAACAAAAGTATAAAAGAGAGTAGGCGAAATAATGGAAACAAATTTAAGAGAGCAATACCAGGTGAAAATGTGAAATATTGTGCAGGAAAACCAAGTAAATTAAACAAGTATATATACAAGTACCTGTACTGTACTCCAATCACGAGAAAGTCTTTGGGGACTGAGACGAAGCAGGGTAATGCTATGAATGAATGTTGATCTCCTAGATGTCATAAGGTCACACACGTGGATACTCGTATCTGTATTGGCTAGCTCTCACAGCACAAACAATAACATTGATACACACATATTGATACTACCCTAGTTACAAAATTAGATCACTGTTAATCTCCTGGTCTTTTTAATCTCTCCATACAGGAAATAACATATGCAGGAGAGCGCATGGTTTTTAAACTGACGTTATAACGGTAATATTATCTATCTACTTCGCTCCAATAGATGACGCAATAGTAAGCACATTCCTTTCACGGTTGATCTCCTGGTTGGAGAACAGTATTTAAGGTTTTTATCTTTACATCGGGGTTTCTCGAAAATTTGATCGTAATGATGAAAAAAACATATTACAAATTTAGGAAATAGGCTGGACAGATCAAATTTATCGCTGCAGCAGGGTTTATCTTTGTATGGGTTTTTGTTGTAGAGAGGTAAACTGTAACCAGAAGCAAAAGGCAGTACCGCACAACAATGTTGCATATGGAACATCATTGTTGAGTTACTTGCATATTGAATTCTTTGTACAGACGGAATTAAAAACCAGCGCAATGTACATGTTGGCGGCTCAGAACAATAGTATCATAACTATCACTATTACTGTTGCTAGTTAAGATAGTAGTGTTCTGAACTGTCGAAGTGTTAAGCAAGATAGTAAGATTTATATACAGTTTTAGGAAAAAAAAAAAAAGAAGGTAGCAAATGGAACTTTTTAATGTAATCAAGTTCAACAAACACTGTAATAATTCTTAAAATTCCTTAATGATTGCAGGAGGAAGAATTGATCATGCACATCATTACAACAATGCCTACCGTGCACTGGATGAGACACTGGCACTAGAATCAGCTGTTGTGGAAGCAATATCACAGGTGGATCCTGAGGAAACTTTACTTGTCTTCACAGCTGACCATTCCAATGTGCTCACTCTGGGAGGTTTGACAACCACACGTGGCAACTCAATTCTAGGTAAATTACTCAAGATTCAATCAAACTGAAGCAGTGGCGGTTCTTCGGGGGAGGAAAGGGAGGAACGTCCTCCTCACATTTTGAAAGTAAATATCAAATAAAGTATGTGCCTTGAAATTCGAGGAAGATTCGATAATTTTTAAGTTCACAGCTATAAGAAAACCTCGGTTGTTCGAGTTTTAAATGACATGCGCTCATGTGCTGCTAGAAAACTGTGAGAAAGATGCAAGATTGCTTGTGTGGAGGAAAGTCAATCCATTCCTTTACTGCAGTTAACACACACAGACAACAGCACACTAGTGGCCAGAGAAAGAAGCAGAGTTTTAAAGCAAGTAAATGAACGGATAGGGAGATCCTCCTCTGAATCAGTGCATGGGCAGGAAATAGAAACCGACTGGTCATGCAGCAAGCTCGCTACTGCTGCCATCTAATGATGTTGCATTCAACCAGACTATAACACATCTAGGAGGAGGCACAATAAAAACAGTTTTAACGCAAAGCTATGAAAGACACTATATAAACTTTTTTTTTAAATTATAAATAAAAAATATTATTCATTGCACTTTATATAGGCTACTATTCATGATTTGAAACTTTCAAGGATATTTGAAAGCTAAAGTTGGGTTTATATAAAACAAAGAGGAAGTAGTTCTACGTTAATATCGCAGATCTTTTGGCCCCTGAAATTCAGTTCCATTCATTGTCTACTAGACAGGGGAACAGCCAAGTTGTCAGTTTTGTACAAATATATTTGAAATTGAAAGTAGGTACTCCAAACTGCATTATTTTAACATAAAAAATTAATTGGCCACTGGCAGCTTTGAACAATGATGGTAGCATGACTTTACAAGACCTGACATTCTTCAAAAGCTTATGATACTGAACTTGTAAAATGTACATGTGGCAACACAAACCACGTGGGTGGGTGCAGTGTTCTCGCTTTCCTCAGATTATTTCCCATTCCCATTTCCATAAAACAGTTCCGATTACGTGTTAGTAGCTATAGTCTCTTCCAACACATGTGATATTATGTTATGTTTTTTATTTAATGACGCTCGCAACTGCCGAGGTTATATCAGCGTCGCCGGATGTGCCGGAATTTAGTCCCGCAGGAGTTCTTTTACATGCCAGTAAATCTACTGACATAAACCTGTCGCATTTAAGCACACTTAAATGCCATCGACCTAGCCCGGGATCGACCCCGCAACTTTGGGCATAGAAGGCCAGTGCTATACCAACTCGCCAACCAGGTCGACCATGTGATGTTGTAGAGTGCGCGAAAAATGCTGCGAAACTCAGTTTACAAGAACAGATTATTGCTATACAGAAGGGAAAGCCAACCCCAACACTATCTGGTCTTACATGTATGCAAATTTGTAGCATGTTTCATTCAAGAAGGTGTAATTTCGTGCTGTTAACTTCTTTCCTCCTCTTGAGAAATACGCAGGAGCCGCCACTGAACTGAAGCATAATAATTTTTGAGATAATGAATATTAATGAATAATAAAATAGTTTTGTAATCACATCTATCTTTCATTGCAAAATAAATTACTGGTAGGCTACCTAAATGTCGAATGTCTCAGATGCTCGGAAGATGATGGACAGATCCTGACAGAAAGTGGACTGACATCAAACATCTACAGCAATTATTTTCAGTGCATAATCTCTAGTGACTGAAAATGGACAAACATTAGAGACAGTAAATGAACAATCATTAATAATAATGAGAAGTGCGCACAAATATGCATTAGTTTTGGATTCTGCTGTATTCCAGCAGCGATTTTCTCTTTAAACACTCACTGAAGTGGTATCTTGCACATGGTTTGTCACACAGTTTACACACGCATTTCGGTGATGGGTCGTGATAATTTGACCTTCTGCAGAGTTTGTGGTGATACCCATGCACTGCCAGTCTTATCACTGCACTGCGGATCTTGTTGTTTGGTCCAGTCCAGCTCCGATCGGTCATCGCGTCCGTTGCGTAGAAGTCGTTCGGTACTTCGTTTCTCTTCTGTTGTCTTTCCTCTTTCAGTGCTGCTTCTTGTTTGGTAGCAGAAACTTGGTGCGTAGATCTTCTACAAGGAAAGTTTCGCGTGCTAACTCATATGCTAGTCTAGATGGTGCGAATTTTGAGATCCGTATTGCGGCTTTTAGGAATCTTGCTTTCACATTTTCTAAAGTGTTTAGATCTCTGCAGCTAAGGCTAGTCCATGTGATATGTATTCCATATGTTAAGATGGGGAGCACTTTTGCTTCAAATAATTTCATGTCTGTTTCAAGCGACAGTTGTGTGATATTCTGTATGTCATGGATAGCTATTATTGCTGCTGCCGCTCTTTCTTTCATGTGTATTCTAAAGAATCTTGCTGTTGTTTGGAGCATTAAGCATCAGGGTAATAACTTTTTTAACCAGTACAATAGGCTCATCAGGAATAGCTCCCCAGGCGAGTATAAGGAGAGCTCATCCTGCTTGATGCAGGAGACCTTTGCCCTAATGGAATGTAGTGGGCTTATTTATTTATTTAAATGTCAAATAAAATACATTTTATCAATATTTGATTCAATATCGCACTAGCACTGAAATCGTACTCTTCAATGGACCCTATTCTCAATTCCAAAAATATCATGGCCAATATTCTTTCAATTAATTTACATTTTACGTCATGACGAACACACTGATGATGAGCACTTGCATGTATCCCTCACTTTAAATAGAACATAGTACAACATAACGGTGACATGATGAGAATATTATTTTGTATGTATTTATGTGTATGTGTGTGCTTTTTTTTTTCCTTTCTTCCCACATGTCCCATTACAAAGTAATACTACATGTTTTAGTTTTCTTTTAGCTGTACGTTCTGACTTACCAGAAGTGGTTAAAGTTTATTCACTTTCGAATATGGAGGTGATTGATTTATTTCATGTTGATAGTGTTTGATTTTTTTTTTAATCCTTCTCTATTTTATGGATGTATATTGTTACTTTTTTATATATACGTCTAATCCCATAAAGTAAAAGTAAAACTATAACATGTTTACCTCAGTTACCATTTGATATAATATATACCATATTATGTGTGTGTGTGTGTGTGCGCGCGCGCACACGCGTGTGTGCGGTATTGAAAAATTGTGTAATTATACGTAATTTGACTTACACACATTTACTTACCATTAAAGATACGTTATTTCAGTTACTTGTAGAATATATTAAAAATTCTACTAGAAAATATCTTTTTATACTGTATATGCCTCTATAATTTATAACCGTAAACTTCATACCAGTTGAAAGCATTACATTCAATGGTTACAGGAATGGATACGAAAGTCTCAGATGTGGATGGAAAACCTTACACCACGCTTCTATATGGCAATGGTCCAGGGTACAGTTCCCCAAGGACTGTGCCCCGTGGAAATTCCAGGGATATGGTGCAGGGTGCAGCTGTGCCACGAACATGGTCAACACATGGTGGAGAGGACGTTCCAGTGTTCGCAATGGGTCCTCTAGCTTCTGTCCTCTTTTCAGGCACCTTTGATCAAAGTTACATCCCTCACGCTATTGCCTATATTGCATGCCTAGGGGAGTACGCAAAGCGCTGTGCTACAATAGGTCACACAAAGACAGTCAACACACCAGCACAGGCCTGTCCTGCTGCACCAGCTGTAGCAGCCGTCATGGCAGACGACAGTGCAACTATCAACCAGACCTACACATTCAACAAACAAATCTCCAGAAAAAATAAGAGTTTTGTTAATCAAGCACCACTTGTAACACTACTATTGTTACTTATGACGACAGTAATAGTAACTTGAACGCTGCAGTCACAAAACATTAACACTGCTCAATTTTCAAATGGGAGATTACTTTCAATCATCCTAATCTGAATAAAGAATAAGTCTGTAAGTACGAAGGATCTTTCCTTTGTCTTGATTTTCTTTCTCAATCTTCCAAGGAATTTCCTGACTTGTTACCTGTCAGACAAGTCAAATATCGAGAGAATGTAAGTTTAAGTTAGGTTATATTAATTTCAATAACATACGACATATTCAGAGAGATCCGCGCATTTCATTCAACATTATAACTTACTAAAATTTCAGAAAATCTTTAGTATCTATAGGTTATGATTTTGTTGCACAAAACAGTCATTTATGGGTACTTGCCATACACAGAATGAGTAGCTTGAAAATAATGTGTACCGGTATATACTGTGGAATCCACTGAAGTGGGATTATGAAAATTGTCGTGCCTGTATTTTATAAGGTATGACTACTTTGCCTGACATTGCTGACCTACATATAGTAGGTATCATTTCATACAGTATGTCTATGTGCAACGAATACAATAACGAACAATGAATTATAAAGTGTACTGGTAGTAGCCAAAGTGGCAAGTGAAAGGATAGGAGTGACTTTATCGACTAATTTGGTTCCAATTGATTTACCGGTAGTGCTTTCAATTGTTTTGAAAGTCTCAATCACACATACATTTTGAATTAACGAAAGATGTAAAAGCTATTTTTCACTCATAATAGTTATTTAATATTGCTACCTACCTCATAATATACCTACTTAAAAAGATTTAAATACTCAGTGATCTTAGTTATGCTGTAACTAGGTAGCCTACTTCATTTTTATATTAAAAGTCATATGAAAGACCTTAGGCCTGCTCAGTGATGGTTTGGTAACCAAGTAATTTTCACGGTAATTCTGAAATCCAGATAACCATACGATAGCCATAGTACATTTAATATGTCACAATCAAGACAGTACATCTGTCATTCTTATGAAACTTTTTTTTCCTATCAATCAAGTCTTGAATATGGAAATACTGAAGATGGAAGATCAGATTCAGGTATTGTTTTCGAGTAAACTAAACAGAAAATAGAAATACCAACTTATCATTCTTCTGAGAGTTCAATTAATACATATTTAATTATATCGTTTTACGTTAGTTTATGCATATCCTGAAAGTCTTCTGAGAAATGTGCATCTGCAGACTTTGTATTTTGAAGTGTTTTTATGATTTTAGAAGTTCTTGTGTGTCTTGAATTTGAAAATAATTTATTTAATACCGACTGCTGTCAGAAAGTAGGTACATTATTACCACAGTCTAGTATATTCAGTCAGGAAGCTCAATACGTGCTAAATATGCATCCATAGATAGTTGCTAACCACTAGGATCGCTACTATCGCCTGATCACAGACAATGCGAAATAGTACCTGCACAGTCTATTGTTCCTAGTACCCTCATAAACTCAAGCTTCGTGACTGTATATACTAGACTGTGTTATTACTTTATAAAGTAATTCACCTGAACGAAAGTGAGGAATGTGCACAAATAAATGTGCTAAATTTTCGCATTATTTTCAAGTGAAATCACATTATCGATTTTATTATTATTATTGTCATTATTTGATAACAACATAATAAGTTCAATGTCACGTATTTACTTTGAAATTATATTACATTACAGATATCTGTTGATGTATTGAAACTTTTTTTGCAATAAATACAAAGAATGTTATCATTTACAAGAAAGGTTTATGTTGTAAAAATATGTTTTACGAAGATTTCAGATTTATTTAAGCAGTTTTAGGGTGTATCAGGTGAACAGCATGCAACATGGAAATTAATTTTACCTTATTGTTATGGTTTCACAAATTGTGTTATAAGACAAAAGATGAAGAAACATGAAATCTTAAACTCAAAAATAATAATCATTAGAGAAATGAAATCATATTCTCTCTTCAGAAGTGTGGAGGAAAATACTGTCTTACAATGGATATCATCCCATTGCAGGCAAAGAAATAGCAGGCTACCTTACAAAGAAAAGAGATCACATATCTCACAAACTATAAAAAACATGTCCAATCCATCAGTTGTGACATTAAATCAAGAACCAAGATTATAAAAGACATCAGACTTCAAAGTACAACATACAAGAAGTGAAAGATTGTGTATGAAAATCCACCAGAATTATCAACCCAAGGTCAAATGTCTACTGACCAAGACTGTCTCATCTTACACCTCAATAGACTAAAAATTTTATCTATTATAACCTGCTTTTATGTAACAATAAAGATAATATGGATGAAAAACAACTGTCATCTTGCCCTGCGACCTCGAATGAAAGCTGTATTGTTTCTAAATACTGGAAGGCTTGACTGCTAACGGCTTCATCATAAAATGCAATGCACTGAAAACAACAACTTTTTATGTTTCTCTATTTGACAAAAAGCATCATACCTAAATCACTACTGTGCATTAGACAGTCATTAGAGAAAACAAGATCAAACCAATTAGTGTATTAAGCAGGAGTGTTTTATCTTTGTGAAAATTAGTAGGGCCTATTATCCATGGAGCTATCTAGAGGCAATGTTTTATTGGTTATTTAAAGATGCTGTAACAACTATTGGGTTATTTAGCATTGCTGGAATTAGTAATAGTGAGATGGTATTTGGCAGAAGTGTGTGAAGATATGCCACAGGACTACCTGACATTCACCTTAAACTGGAAAAAACCTAGGCAATCATCAGCTCAAGAGAGATTTGAAATCATGCTATATTTAGTATGTTGTGATCCTATACCACCAGTGGCAATACAATGTTGAACAGTGCATCTATGATAATTTTGTAAAGATAAATTCGTCTGCAAGAGTACATAGGTATTCAGTACCACATAGATCAGTAATTCACAGTGTGTGTGTGTAAAAGATGGCAACATTCAATGTTGTCACAGAAGAAAAGCTTGACAAATGGTAAGATTGGTAAAAGTTTTGTATGTTCAGCATCAAAACCAGTGAGACATTTTGCCCAGCAAACTGGAATGAATGCATCGTCTGTTCACACAGCAACAAAACTATTGCACCATAAGTCCTACAATTTACCAGCAACTTAGCCCAGATGATTCTGAAAAGCAGCATATGATCTGTCAATGAATTTTGTTATCTGTTCCATATAGTGAAACTGATTTATAGTAAATATTCATTTCCAAATAAGCCTGGTTTACACTGTGCAGAAAAGTACATTTTCAAAGTAACTGATTTTGGACTTTGGAAAAATCCACTCTGGCTTGCAAAATTCATCTACATGTTAGAGTTTAGTGTGCTATTCACACCATTCATTCAGGAAGATATGTGGAACAACTAGTTACCTCTTTTCTAACAACTTACACATGAAGAGCAAGATACGAGTTTTTAGGCTTTCACAGTGGTTGTGTTCAGAAGTAGAAGTAATATTCCACTATGTGCTGGAACTTGACTTCTCCAAAGTTTCAGAACTACATACAGGTTCCGTCGTCAGGACAAACTGGTATAACCTGAAAAGGTACCTACTCTACTGGGCCCATTATGCTGGACTACCATAAACAACTGGGCCACAGAGTAGGTAACACTGACCTGATGATGGAACATGTATGTCATTCCGAAATATTGGAGATTTTAAGATCCAGGGCATGGTGGAATATCTAAAAGTCTTTTTCTGAAGAGCATGCATGGTTTCAGCAAAACTCCACTACTGCCCACATGATACTAACACCCATGAATGCTCTGAATAAGGTTTCTGCAGACATAATACAATTAGCAGCAACTTGTGACAAACAGTTTCACTTGTCAATCACACGCCCTGTAATTTTTATTTTAGAAGCGCGGTGAAGACCAGTGTATTTACCGAACCTTCACACTTTGAAAGAGTTGAAACATGCCATTAATGGGAATTTCGCTGTATTTCAGAAGATGAATTGCAACTTGTTAATGTAAATTTCCTGCAGAGGTCCTACAATGCCTGCGACCTCAAAGAGGGCAATTACAGTAATACATGTATATATGTGTGCCTGTTTACATTTGGTTGTTGTTTACTTTTTTATTTCTTATTTCCGTAGTGCAATCTCCATACTTTTGCATTTATGACTGAAGCTATGGATTATATGCTGATGACGAATTACTTCTCTCGTTTCCAAATATGCAGCAGATGTATACTGTCTGAATGACGACCCTGCATTAGAATTATTGGGCTGATGCAAAAGTTCGTAATGTTTTTTTTCAATGTGAAGAAGTTTTTGAGATGACTACAAGACAGAAATTAATCAGTAATATATTCTCCTATATTATCTATGACTCTTTGCCAATGCTGGGGTAGTTTTTCGATTTTGTGTCTAAAGAAATCTGCTGGTTTGGAGTTAAAGAAGTCGTCAAGCTAAGTTTATGAAGCATCTTCGTTAATAAAAGAGTTCCCTTGAAGATTGTTTGATAGAGAATTGAAAAGGTGGAAATCTGGGGATGTAAGATCGGGAAAATATGGGTGATGTGGAATCATCTCCCAACCAAGCTCCTAGATAGCTGATTTCGTCATGTTAGCAGAGTGTAGGCATGCATTATTGTGTTGCAGCAGCTCTTGATGCAGTCTTCCTGGTCGTTTTTCTTAAATTATGGCTGCAAGGCATCTGAGTTGTTGGGAATAAATGTAAGCAGTTACGGTTGCATTCCTGGGAAGCAATTCGTAGTACATGACGCCTTCTTTATCCCACAGATGCATAACATCATCTTCTGTGGATGGACACCAACTTCTGTATGGTTGTTGCATATTGAAACAACAGAACCATTTTCTTGCAGTGCTTTCTCCAATGACATTCTCCTCATATACGACACATGTTTCGAGCTGCCTCTGCTGCCTTTGCTCCTCCGTTGAACTCAAACAGAAGAATATGTCGGAAGTGTTCGTTTTTTTCCACTTCACACTCCATCTTCTTTAGCCCAAATGTTCTTCAAATCCGCAAAATTCAAAGTATATTTACATGCATAACACTCCAAATGACAAATAATCTCCTAAACACGCATTGTTAGTGATAGGAACAAAACCAACCCAATAATATTGGCATACATTAAAAAATAAAAATATAATCATTTATGTAAAAATTTGAAGCTTTAATTATGTACTTGTTGTGTGTACTGAGTGACATATTTGCAGTGGAGGGGAAAAAAAAAGGGAAAAGAGGAAATGTGAGGAGGAAAAAAACATAAACAAAATACATAATGGAAAAAAACTAATTAATAAAGTACTAATTTGACAAAGGAGAACAAAAAGTGCACAATATAGAGCACAGGAAGAAAGAAGCTTGCAAAATATATACTTTGTAATAATAATAATAATAATAATAATAATAATAAAATAAACATTTTTATTCTTTAAAATATTGAAGATACCTTACAAACTAAAGAATACGAGTTACTGTCATACCCCAATAACATGGTCCATAGTATTCAAGTCCACAAACAAAATATTTTTATAATTTACAATAAATTATGTGCGTGCAATAAGCTTCCAATCCAGAGAGAGATGGAAGTAGTTATCGAAATGACAAATACTACTTTGTCCACAGTTTTATGCTTGTTTAATTTAACTCTGTTGCAACACTGTAAACAGAGATTATATGGCGAAAAACAAAATTCATTGTATAAAGTTAACAATCATATTAACATTAAAAACATTATCAGTCTTTCAGTGGACAAAGCAGAGAGAAATCAACATGTATGCAGATTTATCATTCTTGCACACCATTCTCAAATGATTACACTCATTTCTGAGCCCCAAGTATCAGTATGTTTTCCACAAACAGTTGGTATCACATATCACTCACATTAAAATTCAACATCTCTTTCTTTACAGAAAATGATTTATACGAATTTATTTTTAGGAACTTGTGCAATTTAAATTGTTCCGAAACTCTTTCACAAACACACTATCAATAGTCACATCAAATATTTGGAAGCCTAGTTTTCATAATGAAATCCACTACATGCGAGAAAGTTAAAAACAAATAAGTGCTACTCTGGCAGATCAGAAATTCAGTTTCCGTAGTGAAGGCACCTACATAAAGATGGAATTCATTAACCAAAATGATAAGATGATATATGAATATAATGAGTAGAAGAATTTAATTCTGACACTGGTGTTAAACAAAAGGCCAATGAATTTTGCCTTGAGCGCTCTCAATCAGGAAAAAAATTTTTATAGTTATGAATAAACGATACTTTCAAAGAAAATCAAAATTGTCACATATATAAAAAATTCATTGCTCTCAGAGTTTAGCTCAAACTTCGAATCTAATGGTGAGCAAAGTCACAACTGGACTACTGAGGACGAAATAATACAAGAAAATAATTCATATTTATTTACACTGGTTCATCATTGTGAAAGCTACGCATTTAGTTTTAATTAAATTTTTAATGGTTTCCCATTTATGACATTTTCCCCTCACTTAATAAAGGGAAGTTGTGTTAAATATAAACATAAATAATAGCGTACAATGCAAGAATTGTACATTATAATTTTGCAACACAAAGCACAATCTTAAGTAAATACTGAAATAATGAAACAATTATTGTCTTTAGAGACAATTAATATTAGGTACCCTACACAAAACTGGCTTCATTTATACCCCGACAGATCCTTGCACTCCAGGGAACAAGGTGCAGATGCAGGTGTTACGCGCTGTCTCTTCTCACTTTACAGATCTCTTGGATATGGAACAACATGTTTTGATGGTGAAATCATTGCAATAAGTGAAAGTCTCAGGAATCTTCTATGCCACATCAATAAATTTAAAAATACAGTTATACTGTCAGACTCCAAAGCAGCTATTCTATCAATAGTCTCTAGACACACACCTTCATCTCAAACAGCCGAAATAACTAAAATGCTCTCTCTATTAATAATACTTAATAAAAGAATTGTATTCCAATGGATACCATCCCACTGTGGAATCCTGGGAAACGAGAATGCGGATGTTTTAGCAAAGAAGGGCAGCATTGCTACTTACAGACCTGTTACTAAATCTATGTATTACTCTGTGAAAAGATTTATTAAATCTATGTACATACTTAGACTTCAACAAACAAAATTTGATAACACAATCTAAGGGAAAAAATGGAATTCTCTGCATCATATTCCACAGTTAATTCCCGATTTACCACGAAAATCGTCTGTAGTTGCAATTAGATAGGCAACAGGCCACGACTGTTTGGCCAAATACCTGCACAGAATTGGAATACAGTGAAACCTCTCCTTACGGACACTCCTCACATACGGACAGATTTTTATGTCCCAACTAAAATAATATAGAAATAATCATAAATTCAACTCTCGTTTATGGACACTCTCAGATACAGACACAGACAGCTGTTTGACAGTCCTAAAGCTTGCTTTACCTCCTGACTGCGGACAGAACTTGGATTTCAAGATCTAATGTGTTACAAAAATGGAAAATTTACTTTTGAGGACTGTACAAAAATTCCTTAACATGAAAGAAGACAAGGGTCTCGCAGGCTACCGCTAGCCCAGTTGGCTATTCCTTGTTAGCTGGAAGTGGATGGATAAACAAAGTCATAAAATTTAATTTAAAGCCTGAAGGGATATATTCATTCATTTACAGTGTTCTGCCCAAGGGCAGGTCTTTCACTGCAAACCCAGCATTCTCCAGTCTTTCCTATTTTCTGCCTTCTCCTTTGTCTCTGCATATGAAGGGATTATAATGCATTTTATAAATTGCTGTTAGATTGGGAAGCCTCCCTCCCAATAAAGGACACCTCCTAGATCTGGACAGATTGTTACATCCCTTCGATGCCATAAATGAGAAGTTTCACTGTATATCAATCCCCTAACTGCCCATTGTGCAACTCAAACCAAGAAATGGATTCGGAACACCTCAAAATCTGTGCTTCAGTGGCTGACCATGACAATATCTTTGAGATATATTGGTGTGCAAGAGGTCAAATGACTTTATTGTCACAAGCCTGGCATTGGAAAACAACAACATAAAGTGTAGTGCGTGCTGAATAATCTGGGATTTTTATTGATGTGGCGAATCATCTCAGCACCAAAATCTGTTCTTTTGTAGGAATCATCAGGTTTAAGATGATGGAACTTCAGTTTGTAAACATGCTAACAGAGATGCTTGTGAACAATGTGCAATTCCCTACTAGCCTGTCTAAATAAATGACTAACATGCCTTGTAGTGAATGACTGACGCACCAGATTCATAGTCTCTTTGGTTACATCCTTTTTAGAATGTTTCTCTATTTTTCAAATCAAGTTTCTAGTCTCTCATAGAGTTCTATCCCACCAGTAAATGGATTTGCGTGTGGGAGGATCCACATTCCATTCCCTTCATACATGCCACTCAACACGTGTGACTGATTTAAATTCTGCAAACCTGAGTACACATTACACAAACATCTTTTGGCAAAGATACTGCAAAGAGAACCGTTTTTGAGTTCTACAATATAGGTCAATTTCCAGATCTACAAAAAATTAACCTAGCTTTGGAAACCAGAATTTCATAACACGGCTCTAATTTGTCCACTAAACAGAATATTTCAAAGTTTAGACTTCAGATTCAAACAGAATATTTCAAAATTTAGACTTCAGATTGAAACGAATGCTGATGCAGAAAAGTAAAAATTCATCAAACTTTTCAGTTGGTAAATTAATTATGCTGTATCAGCTACTAGATTATTTACCGTTGATGAAATTGGTGCTTGTGAGATGGTACTTGAGATTAGGCCGAGGATTAGTCATGAGATTACCTCACATTCGCTTTTTTATTACGAAGGAGGGCCCAAAGGCTTGTACCACAGCCTGAGAATTATTGTGCTTACATTCTTAGATGAGCATGACTGTTATAAGTACATAGGACTGCATTTCTGTAAGTATTCTGATTCACTGTCTCATGCCATCTATCAATTCAACTACACTTCATCCAGTTGTGACAGAGTCCACTACGAAAGCCCCTCCATCCCCTGGGACTTCTCCAGCTTTCTCAGATCGATGTAATCTGTACATGTTATGGTACTAAATCTTGCTGCATCCTCAGTCGACCTGAAATTGGTCGAGAAGGAAAGACCCAACCAGGTAACTTCTTCCAACCAGGATCTGAACCTGAGCCTGCTCATTTTAAAGTCAGCCATGCTAACCGTTACTTCACAACAGTATACAATTCACCTCACAGTTGGGGAATACACTGGAAAAACCCGAACTAGGTACCATAATCAGCTTAAGCAAGAATCGAATTCATGCTTGAATGCAGCTCTGGATCAGTGGGCATATGTGCTTACTGTCTTGGCTAATTCATCAAATTCGAATTCTGGCGATACAAGACTAACATTCTAATCAAGTAAGACGTTGATAAATCAAAATTACACATTAAATCAATCTGGCAAAACGTTTCTAACAATGGTGGATTGAATATACCTGTCAAAAAGGAAAGCTGACTATCTTATTGTTTGCTATGTAGGATCTACATAGGACACAGGAACATATCTAGGACAAAAGAAATTTAACGTGCTAGCATATGCTGATAATGTGGTTTTGATAGAAAGAAACGAATATGATATTAGAGAATTTGTTTAGAGTCCTATTACTTGAAAATGACGTAGGAGGTTTAAAAGTCAACACTGGAAAAACCAAATTTATGAAAACTGCTAGAAATAACTGTATTACTAGAAATAATTCTATTAGGACCCACTAAAAATTGGTGAAGTTGAATTTGAACAAGTATCAGAATTCTGTTATTTTGACTGCAAAATTACAAATCAAAATCAAATAGCATATGAAATTCAACAGAGTAATAAATGGCAACTAATGCTCCTTTCCACTTAATCAAATCTTTAACTCCGAAATTTTATCTAGAACAACAAAATTAAGATGTTATAAAACTGTTATCCAATCTATATTACGTTACGGTTCCAATTCATGGACTCTCTCCAAGTGGTCATTGAAGGTGTTATACATATTTGAAAGCATGAATATTAACAAAAAATTTCTGGCCCAAATGTGGAAAATGGACAAAGGAGAATTCGCAAAAACAAAGAAATTAGAAGCATGTATCAACTACCGGATATCACAGCAGTCATCAAAAGTAGATGATTGAGATGCTAGGGTATATTCTGTGGTGAAATAAGACCTCCCTCAAATTAGGACAATGTGGGAAACATCCCTGTGTGTGAGGTCAATAATCTTCTGAGTAGAATCTCTAAATCAGGTTTCATACCTGAGAGCAAATATATTTTGGTCTAAATTAAGAAACAGACCAGGTAGCACAAAAAGACTAAAAATCCTGCTTACAACTATAGAAGGTTAAGAGAAATAAAAATCGTGACGAATACAGTAAAAATGATGACATGATCAAAATCAATGACGAGTCTTTAACACTTCCACTGGATTAAAATATCAGGTAATTAAAAATGTATATAACAAAGCAACGCTACATTCGGAATGCTAATTAAAGAAAACGGAACTAGATCAATTGAAAGAAAGAGTTGGTTAACTTTAATAACGAGAATTATATGAATTAATGACTACACAGATGGTACTAATAATGCCATGAGTTTTTGAAAAAAACGTAGGTAATTTTCTCAAAACAAAAGCAATATTTTGCTCGAAAATGAAATAGGGAAATGAAAATCTAACTGAAATAGAATAGGATGAAGATGTAAGAGTTGAATGTTGACATCAACAAGATGCAGCCTGTAAATTTTAGCTATAGTCTTCTCATTACGATTCAGAACTACGACTTTTACTTCCCTTTAAACGAAAGCCAGTTAAGAATTTTTATCTCAAAAAGTCAACATTCTCGAACAAGTCTGAACCCATGAACTTCAGTTTTAATGGCTTAACCCCTTGACCTCGACCACACATGACAACTTTTCAAAGAAATTTAACAAGGTTGGTTGGTTTTCAATGCCTCCAGATTATGGTCAACATCTGGGATGTTTCTGGAATCCTACTAATATAGTGTAGTTAAACTCCATTAAACCTGAGGCTCAAAGCATCTGCAATTCATTACCCCACTCATAGGATATAAGAATATGACGACTAGTGCTATTGAATTTTGACTTAGATAAGGAATAGTTGATAAATTTTGCAGGACTCTTCAACATTATTTCCTTTTCAAAGGAAGCCATACTAAGAGTTATCACTCTCTGTGAGATCAGTACACATGAACCTAAGTTCTATTGGTAAGCATAATACCAACAGATCACTGTGAACAATTAGAAATTGAACATTGAAAATAATTATTCATCCACATTATACATATATGTACATATATACACACATACACATCACATATGTAGTAGCAACAAGACATGTTAAACTTAAAAATAATCATGTTGCATGCTTTTTTAGCTTACAGTAACCACTTTAACATTTCCCCTCACTTTAAAATCCCATCCCAGTATCCACAAACATTGTGTGTCTTCACTTATCTTGGGATACTCTGAACGTAGTAGCTAGCCAGTACAAACTGCTCATCATTTGATACTAAGCTTTGCAACACCACATACTGATCTCTTGGGCTCACTTACCATTTTCAAGTTGCAGGATACCTGAAATACAATAAATTATGTTCTTCACGTTCAGTATTTCATTTGTGGATTGTATTGAAATTATTTAATAAACTATACAACTCAAGGAAATAGACTACTACAGTGTCTGTAGAAGTTGTCTGTATTCTGGAACTACACAGTCGTGCGCCTGTGGGGGAGGGTTCTTGATAAGATAGTCATTGAGATACAAAGCAGGCACACACGGAATTCTCTTCTTCACCAAGATGGACAAATCGATCGGCAGAGGGACTTTATTCAACTCCACAAAACAGTGAGTCGCTTCATCCAGATTGCTGAAATTATAAAAAGACCAACATGTTAAGAGAAATGCAATATTCAAGTGAGTTGATTCTTTTCATTAATCTTATTCTTCTCACTAGCCTCTTACCTCGCTGCTGCAGTGAGGAATAGAGCTCTTAAATAACTTGATCCCTTTCAAGAAACACAGACTCCAATCAAACTGTGTGGATAAGCAAAAGAGCACACAACAGAGGGGACCCACACAAACTCAAAACTCACTGTGTTCTGTGAGCTCACAAAGAAGTGACTTACGACAAATTGAAATCAGGCTTACCAATCTCTTAGAAGAGAGAAACAGTGAGATACAGCCTGTTCCTGTTTCACTAATCTTAATTCTCTCAGTACACTTTTACCTTACTGCTGAAGAGGAAAACAGAACCAATAACCAAAAAAGTCTGGAGACTCAAAACTTTACGACTTCCTTTCAGCAATCGTCATAATCGTCATCATCATCACTATCATCACTGTCACCATCACCACCACCAATTTCATTTACATTCTCAAATTTATGAACAAGTAAGATCACCATGGCCTAATCATCAGAAAATAAGCCACTATTTAAAAACTGTATTTCTCATATTAGAGTACTTATCTATTGACTTTTTAGCTCTTTCAATAAGAGAATTAAATAAAGTTGGGGACAATGGGTAACTATGATCTTTGTGTTTGTACACAGGCTTTGAATAGTTTTTTACAGCTATTTCAATAAGAGAATTAAATAAAGTTGGGGACAATGGGCAACTATGATCTTTGTGTTTGTATACAGGCTTTGAATAGTTTTAATAATATGATCAGGATCTCTCTTCTGTTCTTCATTATGTCCCACAGTTTACTTTGAAGTACTCAAGTGAACTGATTTCACAATCTTGAAAAGCATAAACTTCGTTAAGTTCTCTTTTCTTCTTCAAATGAATTGTACTATAAAATCAGGATATCAACAATCTTTGTGACTGGCTAATTGTGAAACTCTTAGGACATTTGTGGACCTTCCATCAAAATATTGGGAAGCAAGAAGGATGATGACTTCATTGTCAAATCCAGAGCGCGCGCGCGCGCACGTGCACGCACACGCACATCCCCCCCCCCCTTGTGAAATCCACATCAGTTCATAACTGAACATGAGCAGATAATATATAAACAAGCAAAGAAAACTCACAATTGAATCTGAACAGACTTGGATAAAACTGTGTAGGTGAGCAACAGATCTTGCTACAGAATGAATCCGGAAGAACTCATATTAAGTTCAGTGTATTTAGTAAGAGAGCAACAGAGCTCACAATCAAATAAATGTGAACAGATTTTAAATTAATTTAACTGATTTCTTAGACGATGTTTACAGACTCAAACTTGTGTTCTGTAAACGAGCAACAACAATTTACAATAGAATGAGTCTGAACAGAATCAACTCAAACTCAATGGTCTTCATATTCTGGAAAGTGAACAATATCAGACAGTGCGAAATCAAAACTAACTACATTTATTTTGGGGTTTTCAGTCAATACTTGCACAAAATGTGAAGTACTGACCCATGTCACTCATACTTAACTGGGCTAATATATGGAAATTACAGTAATAAATCAAAATGTAATGTAGGCCTACTTGATACATGGCTCACCAAAAAAAACATTTGAGTTTCTGATAATGCAAGTTATTTACTGTAATTTTACATGAGACACATCCAATTCACTGGATAAAGCTGTGATCCACAAGCCTGAGATTAAATTGGTCTTTTTTTTCAGTCTGGTACCATTAAAGCAAGCACAATCAATGAAATAAATTTGATAGTATTTCCTCATTACCTAAGAACAAAAATAAAGAGGAAGATTAGCAGCAAATCACTGTTTTAATACTCTTCCATGTAAATTCTCCTTGTGAGTCACAGAATTATGGAAGAGAATCTTCACGCCTGGAACTGGGCCAATTGACATCTCATGGACCATTACAGTAGTCTGAAGAAGAAGCTTCAAATGAGCCAGACTAAAAAAACTCAGCTGGGCCCACTTCTTGCAAATTAGTTTAAGTAGACAACACTTTACTTTGTACATCTGTACAAAATAATGAGGTCCAACAATTAAGTAATAAACCTGGTTCGATAAAAAAAAATTATTTACGCTTTTAACCAACTGCAAAATGGTCACTTTCAAAGTAGTCCCCCATGTGACTGCACACTCACACTTCACACAGTTCTGTCATGGTTAATAGCAGTTCTGGAAATCCTCTTCGGAGATGTTCTTCAAAGTGTATGTTTCAGTCCTTTTAAGATAATTTGTTTGAAAATGGCAACCTTTATTGTCAATTTTACTTTTGGCAATTAAAAAAAGTTGCGTATAGCAAAGTCAGAAGAATGAGGAGGCTGCAGCAGTGCAAAATGTCTTCAGACACAAAAAAACCGCTCTACAGATAGTGGAGCAAAACTATGGCATATTATTGTGATGGAAAATTCAGTTTTTCGCAAACAACCCCTTTAATGTCTTTCAAGAATTTATCCATTGTAGTACTGATATACAATCTATACATGAGGTAACAATGACCTTGGAATCAAATAAGCACAGAAACATGCAATTCATTTTTGACTGCATACTTTGATGTTTGGTCCCTGGATCATACTGGAAAAACCAAGTGTTCACCAGTGATAACTTGGTGCACTAATCATAGGTTCAGACAACTGTTCCAAAACATCATGCATAACTTATGTCCATTCTATTACTGCTTCCGTCAGATTTTTGGGGAATTATTTTGGCAGAAATTTTTCTAATTTCGAAAATTTCAATCAGAATCAGAAGAACAGTTTTCCAATTCATGTTCAATTCTTCCACAAAGATTCTACAAATTTTCTCACCTGGCTGTGCTGTTAATGTTCACATCCTGATGTACTGTTGATCTTCAACAACAGTTTTGCTGTAGAAGAAACCTTGTGATTCTAACGTAATTTCATTTCCAAAAGTCTACTGAAACTGTGTTATTATCACTGAGTTTCACCCCAGATCACATATAGATTGCTCATCCCTATGTTAAAATCAGTTGCACTTTGAAGAAAACAATCGCCAGGATCGTCACCCATCCACCGTAAACGAACACAAGATGGCAGTACAGTCGCTAATGCAATTCAAATGGGAGTTATGACGTGACTCTTTATTGTAACAACTAGATGGCAGCACAGTAAACCTGACAAAAGTTGTTACCATCAAAGCCTATAATGCCGAGCAATCTGGGTATATATGATCTAGGGTTTCACACAAAAAGAATAGGGCATACTGTTGTGCAATATTCTGAGTTTCCATTTGCGTGACGAGCTAAACAAACGTGTTCTTACAATTATTTATCTGCAAGCAGGTAGGCCTACTCTAGAATGAGGAACAATAGGACTGTGCCTCTTAGGGTTGGAGAACAGAGGAAGATGAAACATGGTATGTGATATGTGGGAATGTCACCATAAGGGAGAAAAATCAATCTCATTACTTGTCAGACCTTAAATATTACTGAAGTATTCTGGGCCCACATTTCAATATTAAGCATACATGATCAAATGTCACGTTCTAGATATATGTTAAAAAAACATAATCCATGTGTTAGTTTGGCTTTAATGATTCCAAAGAGCACAATTATATTAAAACTGACATTTACCTATTTGAAAATAATTTCATTTTCTGATATTTTAAGCTTTCAGTGACAGGGTTTTGAAAAAAAAAATTGTTGGCTCTCCTTATGCTTGGTTATTTCCGTTGTTTAGTGTAGCACCAATATGTTTGGTCTCTTATGATTGACTGGTTACTTTGCACAATCAACATAATGTATCCAATTGGGTACACGACTCTTGGACATCTTGAGTGATACGACTATGAGGATGAAGCATGACAATTTCCGAAACATTGCAGAAATTAAATCTTTGTCATCACTTATCTTTCAGCACATATTAGTGCTCGAATACTTGTAGCATTTCATTACTGGGAGCAGATTTCAGGTTTCCATCGTCCTGTTATGAGTTTGTATACAGCTTACATGTTGTTTTTAACTGTTGAATATAACTTTTAATTCACATATGGACAAAAATATGACTTACAATTCTCCCTTTTGGTTTCATCCTCAAGCTCCTATTCGAGATAAGAGTTCTTTTATATTTAGTGGTGTAAGACAATTATATTTCATAATAAAATATGCTAATTTAATATAATACAAGATGGAGAATGATTGCCTGTTTCTTTTAAAAATCCTGTTACAAAAATAAGGAAGGCAAATAGAATAATCATCTGTGACATGAAAAGGTAAGTGTAATTTAAATTAATATACATTTCTTACCTGAAATCAACTAAGCGACCTCCTCCTGCAAGAATTAATCTCTTAAAGGCCTCTTCTCTTTCACGAGAGATGCAGACCAAAGCAGTCATACCCATAAATGCACCTGATGTACTTCCTGTTAACCTACAGCGCCATCGATGTGCTGAGAGTGCCAGGTCATTTTCAATGGAACCAGGTTTAAAATCACGCATTAATGACATTGCAGATGGGTTTCCCCACTCATATTCTTCCTCCTGAAACGAAATATTCATTGGTCGATAGCTTGTTTCCAATGGTGAGCACTTAATATTGAAGTCATTAGCTTTCATCAATTGCTGTCAACTTAATTGATGTCCATTTTAAATATATGCACTTTGCCCATGTATGGGGGTAATCCAGGAAGTACCAACTGTCTGCACATTCCCACTGTGCAGATCGATATTGCGTTTCTACCCAAGGTCGAATGGTTGCCTTGACATCTTTTTTCAGTGTTGTGTGAGTACCAGTCGAAACAAGTTGTTGTTGTGCATTCTGGGATTGTTCAGAATGAACTGTGTGATACAAAGTTCCACCGACTGTGAGATGAGAGGTGTTATTCGATTTTTGAATATTCACAACTTGAAATCTGCAGAAATTTACCGCCAACTAAAGAAAGTGTATGGTGATACAGTAATGAACGAAAGAAATGTGAGAAAGTGGTGTGCAATGTTCAACCAATAATGTGCATGACGAAACTCGACCCAGACGTCCATCACTTATCACAGATGATTTGCAGAATCAAGTGAAAAACAAAATTGTGCAAGACAGATGCATAACTCCAGACGAGTTACACATTTCTTTCTCAAGCATTTCTCGTTCTTTGCTTGGTGAAATTGTTTCCGAACATCTTGGCTATAGCAAAATTTGTGCATAATGGGTTCCCTCGCAACTGAATGACCAACACAAAACACAGAGAATGGCTGCACCACTGACATTTTTGACGTGGTATCACGCAGATGGAAATGCCTTTCTTGATGAAATTGTTAATAGTGATGAGACATGGGTGTCTCACTTTACCCCAGAGACCAAACATCAATCACTCGAGTGGCATCATCCCTCATCACCCAAAAAACCGCGAAAATTCAAACAAACTCTGTCAACACAAAAAGTCATGGCGACAGTTTTTTGGGATCATAAGGGTGTTCTCTTGGTGGAATTCTTGCCAAAAGATGCTACAATCATTGCAGACCGATATTGTAACACCCTAAGAAAACTACGGCGAGCAATCCAAAATCGTAGGCGTGGAATGCTTTCCTGTGGTATTATGCTTCTTTATGACAATGCCCGTCCTTACCTTGCTGCTGCAACCAAAGATTTGCTGGAACAATTTCGATGGGAACTTTTTGATCGCCCACCCTATAGTCTGGACCTTGCTCCTAGTGACTTTCACCTTTTCATGAAGCTCATAGAGTTACTGGGCGGAAAACGTTTTGGAAGTGATGACGAGTTGAAGAATGCAGTGAACAACTGACTGGCGGTAGATGACTACAACACGGGAATTCTAAAACTTGTGGACAGATATGACAAATGCTTAAATAACGAAGGTGATTATGTGGAGAAATAAAGTAAGCTTCAAATTTGTGACATGTTTTTGGTTAATAATTTTTTTTTATTTATTTATTAAAGCCAAACAGTCGTTACTTCCTGGACTAGCCTCGTACATGTGAAGCTATCATTACATATACAAGGCTACAAGGCTCTAGATAAGTCTGACTTTGAATCGACATATTTTCCCTCTTTCTCCTCAGAGTTATACACTATCAATATTGTGACGATATTTGAGAACAGAGTACAGTAATGGCAAGTCTGGATACAGGAGTTTGTCATTAATCTTTATTTACATCTAGACTTCATGTATGCAATAAATCTATTACATAAGAGCTTCTTTGTTGGAAATCAAAGCGACTACTCAGCAAGAGGGACAATACTTCCCCCTATAAAACAGAGTGGCTTGTGCTATTGGAATCTGGGAAATTTCTGACATACCAAAGTGGGTACACATAATGAACCTAATGGTTTGGGGGGGGATGATAAATACTCTAGGTAATTAGAACAATAAAGTAACTTATTATTCCATAATATAAACACTTCACATCCTCATATGAAGGCAGGTTTATGTTAAATTATCTGTCTGTAAATAAAGTCAGTCACTTTCTCCTTCTGTGCTGCAAAGTAATCTATATGACACTTTCATTGAAGTTTATGATGTCAATAGCTGCTATTCAATCAAACACATTTCAGGTACACAAAGTCGACCTTGTTTCATTGTATTCTGCATAAAAGTTTTCATTCTTAAGTACGGAAGCATCACTCTACTTCTCCAGTGGTCATCAAAAAGGTCTATATATATATATATATATATATATATATATATATATATATATATATATATATATATATATACAGGGTGATTCACGAGGAAAGGTAAAAAATTTAGGATACGATATCTTAGGCCATTTTGTGCGAAAAAGTTCATATGGACATAGGTCCATTTTCGAACAATGGCGGAGCTAGATGCATTTTTTTGGCAAAACGTCTTGCCCCATATGCTGCTGACGTGAGGCAAGGTCACTGATTGCAATGAATGACATAACATTGAAATCTGCATTGTGAGCAATGTGGATAAGAGAAGTTAATTCTCCTCACAAACCGGGTGGTAGGACATTACAAATGTCCAATCGCCTGCCCTTGTTTGATGTAATTACACAGAACCCGCACATAACACAAATACATTATCACTTCTCAGTTCACAGCAGTTCAGTAGTTATACAGGTATAGTTATCGGAAGGGTTAAGTTGTGTTTTTCAAGATGCCTTATAAATTTTCGACTGCAGAAGACGCCGATATTGTGTATGTTTATGGTTTGTGCGATGGAAGTTACTTGTGTGCCGTCACTGAATATAAACGACGCTTTCCGAACAGAAGGATACCAGCTTGAAGAGTATTTACTGTCTATGGGGTTGGATGAAAGACTTGGTATACCAAAGAAGGTGGAAACGAGAGAGGTGCTAATCGACCATATTTTGGATGCTGCATGCTGCATAAAGAACAGCCATGAGTAACTCTCCCGAGCGACAAGCACAATTCACGCCCGAGTGCAACAGTGCAGTGAAGCAGAAGGAGGTATCTTCGAAAATGTGTGGAAACATCGACCCTGACGTCTAGAATATTAGGTATGTATGCATATGTGAATATAAACTTTAAATTTGTCCGTTATCTGTCTCTAAATGCTAGTTAGTACAATGGAATCCCAGAAGTTTTTGTGAAATCAAAGAGCCATATCTCCATAAGCGTTCGAAAACAGACCCATACTCATATGAACTTTTTGACTCACAATGACTTCACAATTCACATCCTATATTTTTTACCTTTCCTCGTGAATCACCCTGTATGAGTCCCTCTCTTACCTGGATAAAATGCTGTTGTTTCTGGCTAGCATCCAAGTAACTTTTATGCAGTGCCCATTTTCCTGAAGCTATGCTGGCCAGCAGCTTCTCACTTCGAACAGGACGACTACACACAATATGAGTGGCAGAAGAGTCAAAAGTAGATTTGTCTGTCACTTCGCCACCAAGAGACTGGATAATTGATTCATAATGGTCACGTTCCTGGAAAACCAACAAAATAGGAAATAGGCTACCTACATCAGAAAGAGTGTGTTATGAAAAAAATCAGAATTCAAGTTGATATAATGTAGTCATCATATAATCATGTTCTTTTTCAGAAAAAAAAAATAAATAAAATTTGTCTTTCTGAGGATGTTGTGTGTGCATATGTGTCATGTCCATGTCATCCAATGAGGGTTGTCACAAGCTCTGGATTTTTCTCAATTAAGTTTTCACAGAACTCATTCCTTTTGTCAAAATCGTCTTCACTTAATTCTTGCAAAATCTGGATTTTATATGAATGCTATTTCTCTTACTTCAACTTCCATACTGCTATATGACTGACATTGTATTCAAATGTCACCCGTCTTGTAGACTTGTGTGAATTTTCTTGGATGGATATCATCATTTTAAGGGCATTTTCTCCTCCTGTACTTGTATTTGATATTCTAAATTTTGACTTTTTTATGTTTATTATTTTATTTAACTTTTTAACTATTTTCGAAATTGCTGATTCATCATTCTGTCCCTATAACAAACAATCACTGGACTTCTATTCTTTCCGTTTTAGTGAGAAAAACCATGATAAATGATTTCCAGATAAGGAATGGAAATTTCCTTTGGTGATTTATTTCAATAATTTTTCTGTCTACATAATTCTATTATGGCCTTAAGGCCATTAAAAGAAAATTCACCAATATTTAAAACAATATTCAGTAACATAAATAAGATGCTCATGTTTTCATGTACAGTATTGTCTCAATGTATCGGATATCAGCTTAAGGTACTTTTCAGTTTTACACATATATTTTAAATCCCCTACTAAAATTTCATACATTATAATGCAAACATATTTCATTTTTACGTTATAATTATATGTGATCATTTCACTATTACGTACGAAAATTAAGTTGACACCTTTTTTTCTTTTTAATTTCTGTGACTTTATTACATCTATTGTTGGTTGCAGAGTTTATGTACCACGTGTATCTGTTTTTTTTTTATTTTGAACAAGATGGCTGGCAAAGAGCAATTGAACGACATAATGTTATTACAACAGCTGAGGACCTCTTGCTGTCTGCAAGCATCGAGATTGACTTTCAACAACATTGTATTAACTACGAGTACGAGGTTATTTGGCTTCAGTGGAATTGATGATAGTGAGATGGTATTTGGCGAGATGTGGCCAAGGATTCACTATGGGATTATCTGACATTTGTCTCACAGTTTGGGAAAACCACAGTAAACGCCCAACCAGGTAATCAGTACAAGCAGGAATCGAACCCACATCCAAGCATAGTTCCATATCAGCAGAAAAACACACTACTGCCTGAGTCATGCTGGTGACTTCAATGATGTTAATATATGCCACTGAGCGCAAGAAGAAGGACATTTTCTTTGTACAGTGAAATATTAAAAATGATCTGCTACTCACCATAATACCTGATAACATAAATTTGTAAATCTGCTGGCTACTGCTGTTGCTGCTTTCCGATCTCTGTAATAAGTGAAACATCAGGGAACATTATGGATAAATAGTTTTCTAATAAAGTACATGTGTATATATTCTGGAGAGGGACGGAGATGTTTAACACTACAGTCCCCCTCCACTGAGACATTTAAAATATGTGTACGTGCACATGAAAAGGGACCACTTAGCAGGCATTGAGTTAATGATGTTTTAATATGCCTTGATAAGTATTTGAAGTAGTAAGAATGGAAGAATCTGGTTCCAAAGCATTAAAGATCTAAAAGCAACAAGAATTTTCATTATGTCAAAAAGCCAATTTTACAGTACAATACTTAAAAGATTTGTTATGTTTGAACGCAAATAACTACTAATCTACTGGGAAGTGACACTGTTCACAATTTTTTCATATTCAATGATATGTTTTAAATATGTAGTAAATATCTGAAATAATAAATGCACAGTTTAAGTTTTTCTATTTGGAGATCTCTGTCCAAAGTACTGGTATATTGCACTAACTACCTAATTGAACCAGTTATTTCTAACCCAAATCTGCATTTTCAGCACACCGCATGCTCCTTTACTATCTCATTTCGATGTTCTAACACCTTACAGTAGCCGCAGTTGGTGCAGAATCTCTTTTTCAGAAAAAACTGTCTTGGTATTGGCGAGAGATAACAGTACATACAAACTAAAATATCTCACATGCAATATTGTACAAGATCTGAAGAAAGGTGAGACTGAGCAGGCAATGGATTTAATCCATTGACATACAAAGTCAATATTATATAAATTTATAGACAATATTGAAAGATGAAAATTACAACTATTTACTGAAAAAAATAGCAAATTGAACAAAATACTTACTCTTTTTCGATCATTAATCTCGACTGGATCATCCCATTCAACTATTCCTTGAGATTCTTTGACAGGAGTTTCTAAAAAAAAAAAAAAATAGTACTGTTTCAGGTGTGGGAAAATTTTGTTTCCATGTCTTTATATCTACAGGGTTGATTCTGAGACTTCGTTACAGATAGAGGAGATCATTATGAACTTTTATATAGGAACCCATGTTCAGAAACATTTCATTTGATATTTACAGAGCATGACATTTGTGCTAAGTGGTCTAAGTAACATTGCAGAACAATAACCCAAAACATTTGTTATTAATGGATCATGGTAAATCATTTTGTGTAAGCTTCTATGCTGCCATGGTAATATTTGTAAATGTTAGAAAGTTTATGCAAATACTGTACAGAACTTTCTTTAGTTTCTTGTTATCATGGAAATATTCATGTTAAGAGAATTTTCTGATATGTATTTCATTTATGGGAGAGAAAATGGAAATGGAGGAACAGCTGTAAAGCTTAATCAGTCAAAACATCTTTTATAATGACAACTAGCTCATATGTGAAAACAATAAAAACAAAACTTAAATCAGACTGACAATTAGACTAGACAGTTTATAACAGGCATTTTTAACTGGTGTGCCACGAGAAAATGAAAATACACGTAAAGGTCGTAGCAAGAATTGGAAAAATAGTGAAAAACTAGTAAAAACAAAGTGAGTCCACAAGAGTCAAACTTTAGTGAATGCGGGACAAGTCAAGATTCAGTAAACACAGTGTAGGTGTGTGATTTGCAGAGAAGAGAATGACTGACGTGCAGCTATGTAGGTTTGCAAAATCAGTAAATATTGTACGAACCTTGAATTGAAATGAATTTGAATTTAGGGTGGGGGCATTACGACCCAGCATTGTGACCTTATTAGATATATTATGCTGACCCTCAAAGTAGGTGCATTCTCAACCCACACCGGCTGACTATACTAAGGTTCACTGTGTACTCTGGTTCACAGCAGGCAACTTCACTCATCCCTAGGCCAGCCCCCTCCGTATGTCACCAACTGGTGTTCGAGGAATGCAATGGAATGATAACGAAATGGAAAGATGTTGGCAGAATAATGTAATGCCTAATATGGCTAATCAGGAGAACCCCGAGAAAATCCTAACTGCTACATTTCCCATCACAAGTGTCACTTTGGGTCAACTGTTAAAAATATCGTATTTTACATGTTTTAATTGAAAAAATTCTCCCTAGTTAGGAAACACTGGTTTAGATTATATGAGCATGCCGTGGGATTTTAAATTATAACTTTAGTGTGCTGCATGTTGAAAAGGTTGAAAAACGTTGGTTTTATAACAAACACATCCATGACATAAATATGACATTTGTCTAAGTCAATAATAATAATAATAATAATAATAATAATAATAATAATAATAATAATAATAATAATAATCCGTGGCACTATAGCCCGTGAAGGGCCTAGACCGACCAGTTGGCTGGTGGCCTCATGCCCACATGCCGAAGCAGAGGTGGACGATCATCCAACCAGAATGGAGGTATCATGTGGTTAGCACGATGATCCTCCCAGCTGTTATAGCTGGCTTTCGCAACCGGATTTCGCTACCTATCGTAGCTCCCCAAGTGCATCACGATGCTGGGTGGGCACCAGTCCCATACACTGGCCGAAATTTCATGAGAAAATTTCTTCCCCCATGAGGACTCGAACCAGCGCGCATTCCGTAATGTGAGTCCTAGACAGGATGCCTTAGACCACAACGCCATGGAGCGGGGCAACAATAATAATAATAATAATAATAATAATAATAATAATAATAATAATAATAATAATAATAATAATACTAATTATATATGATATCAAAATTAAATACTGCTTTCAAAGCTCAAGAACAGGTCTTTCTAATACAATTAATTAGAATTTATACCTACCTGTTTTAGAATCTGTAGGCTTTTCATGACCTGAATGATCATGTGTTGCAGCATCACTTGACCTAACACGCTTAACTTTCAGATCAGAATCTGAATCTTCCGACTGTTTATATGACAGCATCTGGTTTAACTGTTCTAATTGCCTGTAATAAAAAGAAAGTTCAGTCATTTTAAAGCAAACTTCACATTAAGCTAATCGCAGTTTTCAGAATACAATATGTTAAAATAAAGAATGATTATAATAAAAAATATTATCTGTCATTCATAGCATTTCAAAATACACAAAATATACACTCATTGGTAAAAAAAGCTTTTCGCAATTTTTTTTTATGACGCAACAACCAGGAAACTCATTATGAAATGACGATGGCAATGCTTCTAAGCGAATAAACTTCTTTTATTTATTTTCTTTTTGTTATTTTCAACACCAAAAAATGGGCATTACTAAAACGTATAAAAATCTGCAAAAGGCACCAATTTTCTTCCAAACATTTCATTTGTTATGTGGCCACCTAGGTGTTGCTAATAGCGAGTACTGCCTTCCTGTGACTGTATGCTAACTACCATTCGCCGATTTAACCCTTTAATCGGATTCTGAATGACAGTGTGGTTGATGCTGTTCCATTTTTCACTTAGAACATTTCAGAGCTAATGTAAGTTGCTTTGAGGAGGTAGATGACTTCTAATTCGCTTTCTTAGCTTCCTAGCATGTCTCACACATGTTCAATAGGCTTCATATAGGGACTTCGTGCTGGCCATGCCAATCTATTCAATCTACATTGTGAAGATATTCATCCATGATCCTTGCAGCTTGAGGACGGGCATTGGCATTCATCAACAGGAACTCTTCACCAATAAATGTGGCATACAGTATCACATGCTCAATTAGAATCTCGTTGATATACCTTGGAACAGTGAAAGAACCTCCATCAATGAAAACGAGTTCTGTGAAAGCTTCAAAAGAAAGTTCATCCCACACTATTATTGATACACCTTGCAAACTGACATGTGAACTGAAAGTGTATTGAGAATAACGTTCTCCTTGTCTTCTCCATGCTCTTTCACATCCACGTGGGGACCGTAAACAAAACCTCAATTCATCTGTCAGCAGTACTCATCGCCATTCCTCCAGATTTTAATTAGCATGATTGCAAGTAAAACATAAACATCCAACATGATGTTACTGAAGCAATTCTGGACTTATAGTTGGTCTTTAGGATTTCAGTCCAGATTCCTCCAGACATCTCCTTACAGTTTTCTCACTCACGTTAACTTGTTGTATTTCCTGGAGGGCTCTTCTGTTCTCAACAACTTAGAATGACGATCTCTCAATGTATTCAGGACAATAAAGCGGTTGTCACAAGCCGAAGTTGCTCGTTTTCTCCCTGAACCAGGTTCCTGGAATTACCTCCTGTCTCTTTAAAGTGTCAGTACACCCTTTGTACAGTCGATGAAGGAATCCCGAGAACTCTAGCCATATAACATTGACTTTTCCCATCTTCCATTAATGCGACACTCTTGCTGAATCAGTAAAACTTAGCGACATTTTTACATAATAAAGTAACTCAAATATTGTCACAAAAGAGCTTACCAGCCTGTAAAATTCTTCAGTTCCGTTTGAAATGTGCCTCAGAAGTTTAGACACTTCTTAGAATCTTCTTCTCAGATCACTGTTGGCTATTATGCATTCACTGTTACATATCACGAAATAAATTAATGACTAAATGAATTGCAGCGCACATAAAATTATTTTCACAAAACAATAAATGACAAAAATTTTAAAGAAAATATAGGTGGCCCAGTCGGTTTTGTCAGTGAGTGTAGTATATTAAAAAACCAAATGAAGGATGCCAAAATTAAGTTCTACAAAGATACAGCCATCCTAGTTGTAATGTATGGACCCAAACATGGAATTTAATAAAACAGACAAACAACAAAGAGAAACTGTAGAAATGAAATTTTTAAGGAAAATTAAAAGTTATACTTTAAAAAATCAAATCCGACATGAAAACATAAGAAAAAAACTAAATATCACTAATCAATAATAAAATAATGAGGAAATATGGCTGTTTGTCTCATGATCTACTATATGGAAGATTGTTTTTGTTTATAAATAAAGATGAACAAGGGTGAAAATATATCCTGTTCTGCCTTTACTGTATTCAACTCCCAAATCTTGGTAACAGATATCACCACAATAACATTTGTGGAGATTTCACAATGTACAATAATGATGTCCACTGATGTACACAGAGAGGAAGGTGACCTATGACTTTCCTTTTAAGAAATATTTTTTGTAGATCTAATGAATAGAACAAAACAATTAAAATAAAGTTTTGGCTAGAATTAAGAAGTAACGCTGATAATTTAAATTTTTGCACTGCATATTTTGCACAGAAGAAGCAGAATAATTTCTAGCAATGTGTTAGTATTTCTCACTTTTTTCCCATCGCAGAGAAGGGCCTAAGGCAAGCCAATGCTTATTATGTTTACCAGTCCTATTGTATTGATGATTGTTGAAGTCTGTGTGCCCACACTCCTAGCATGATTGTTATTCACTATTTGGTATCGTCTAATAATTCAGTTTACACAACACTCAATTCCAAGGAAGTCCATATTTAATGTCCCTCCATCCTCCTAAATTCTGCAACCTCCTCAGAATGATGCCATAACGACATCTTTGATAAGAAAGGCTGTTTCCTCTTGCCAATAAACAAAACAGTGACAGTGGAAAAATTGAGACACACTGTAGATGTGTTGAATTCCATAATGCCAAGTTCTTTAAGTGGAGTTACACCGCTCGCTTGAACTCAGTCGAGTGTCGCACCCTAGAGTGAGATACAATCGGTTGTGATACGCTCGTAATAAATAGAAGCACAGTACAAGGTCATCTCACCGACATGTCTTATCTTGTATGGAAGGCGACAGGTAAAAATAAGGCTTTATTTTCTGCGTTTATGACAAACGTTTAACAGAACAGTCAATGGAACGTACCAAAACAGGAACATGAAGTTATAAATAAAATAGTATGAAAAACTTCGATATACAGTTATTATTGCTAATTAATAATTATTCAATATTTGATTTACCACATATATAATATGGTAGGTCCATATATAGAGTTCCGCCTATATACTGCGACAATGTAGAAATGTTTTACAAAATATTATTGATATAGCAGTAGATTAATAACAATATCAGTACAGAGATAACGTCACAGAAAATATAATAAAACGAATAATCATGCTGCAGAACTGTTACAGGCGCAAAGATTGATACACTAATTATTAGAGATTATTATTATTATTATTATTATTAGAAAACTTGATACAGTTCTTGTATTATCGTGATTGTGTTCTCCGTTTATAATAATTACATTTACATCCAATAACATCTATCAGATGTGGCAGAAACAAAATCACTCCTGTGTGGGGAAAAAAAAAAAAAAACATTTACCTACAACATTTATATTACATTTTAAAGCAAGTTTTGTAGTTGTACTATGGAGAGGTTAGTTAAACACTGCCAAGTTTTGAAATGATAAACATCTATGATGTTACTACACAGTTCATCACTGTAACAAGAACAAATGTCTAACGCTTGGCTTATACCGTTCGAGGATTTATCGCTTGTGACAATTTTACCCATCATGCATGTGTGCTACCTATCGGATTATGCTATGAACTACTTGGCGCTCGAGCAAAAACGTCCGATGCAGACCTCTGATAAGCATAAACATCATATGCGAGATACTTTAACATTATCCCTTATGAAGTTGGTCAAGAAATTGGGAAATGTGAGTGTTGAAGGTGGGGAACCATTATAAGCAGGGGCACTGTATTCAGGTTTTAATTTCTTCTAACATAAGCTGATGCTCAACTGATTTGCAACTACTGTAACAGCATTGATACTTTTTCTCAGTTCATTTTACATTTTAAAAAATGCGAATTTTTTCAGGCTTAAAATAAAGAGACTAAAAACGTTAAGATATGTTTTAATATGTTAACAAGGAACATTTTACCACGTGAAATAAAACAAAAAAAAAAAATGCGAAAAATTTCATTAAAAGTGAACTCAAAACTGTAATAAACAACCTGAAATTACCCAAAACCCACTTCACAAAGAACAAAATGCTATCATACTTTTTTGTTCCATGCATTACATAGAATCACTCTTTGAAAGGAAAGCCACAAATCACCTTTCATTCATATAAACAAAATTAACATAGTGGAAACAGGTATAAAATATGCTGAGATCAGTCTAGAAGATCCAATTAATCCATTGTTAATTGCTTGACATTAGAAACTACTATTAAAATGGTTTTAATGAAGTTTAAAATACTGTATCTCTTCTCTAACATTTAGATCAGTAGGTATGCTTCCATACTTACATATTAACTCCAGACGATGGCTGATTCGATCTCTGTGTGCATTTCCCTGGAGCACCATCCTAAAATTACGAAACATTTTAAAATGTAAATTGAAATATTCCTCAAAGTTTGAAGATCCAGAAAATTAACGTTAATAAACTGATGTTTCACCATTAAAATTATTTGTTATTGTACTGCATGTTATGTATGGGAAGAAGAGTGAATAGTGAAGAGAGGAGTAAACAGATAACAATTAATTAACAACCCAGTAAGATTTTGCTTTCTTTTTACTTTTAATGCTGAGAAAGCACTGGTATACTCTATATGAATAATTTTTGTGTAAACTAAAAATGATCTTCCTTGCTTCCTGCATTTACGTTGATATTTTTAATTGTGTTTTAGGATTATCTATGTTTTAACTAATTTAACTAATGTGTTCTGAGTCTTCCAATAACTTGTATATACATTTTACAAATAAGTTCAATTTTAAGTTTGTCTAACATTGATTTCTTTTGTACATACGTGGACAAATTATTAGCAAAACTGACAATTTTTATGGTATAATTTTACAAAATTTGACCTTTCAATTTTGACTGCAGTTGACATTTTTGTGATTATAGTACTCAGAAATATGTAAAAATGTCAACTGCAGTCAAAATTGAAAAGTAAAATTTTGTAAAATTATACCACAAAAATCGTCAGTTTTGCTAATAATTTGACCATGTCTGTAGTACAAAAAACCAATGGATCAGTGAGATTACTGCTGTCATCCCAGGAGAAGTAGTAGAAGGTGCAGAGGGGAAAGAGTCATGATACACACCACTCTGTTCACTGGATTATTCCTGTTTCACAAACATCTACTACAAGTGTCTCAGAGTGTCTGCAGTTTTGTGTAATAATATTGGCGTTTTTATTGTAGTGTTTTATTGAATTCAACAGGACGATTATTTCCAATATACCGCAAGTCTTTGTACTGCTTTAGTTAACATTTGCTTTTAGTGTTAATAGTGTTGATAATAATACAGTTAATGAAATTTATGTTATTGTATACTTTAGGCTTATGTAGTAGCAGTTTTTTGTTTGTTAATTGTAAATATATTGACAAAGAGGATACAAGGATTGACAATCTATAGCAAAGAAAGAAACATTATTGCAAATGTAATAAAATGCTGTGATAAAGAAAAAGAACAAGTTCTTTAGCATTCTTCTTACAGAACCTATAGCAAGGATAGAAGAGTAATGTAATCTATCCATGAGAAAGATACAGCATATAAGGAATGAAATGAAAGATTGCACTGAAGAAAGAGTATTGTCGATACATGGGAGAAAGGAAAAAAAAAAAAAAAAAAAAAACGGAAAACGTCCACACTACTGAAACGCAAATGTAGATGACTTTGACCGAAGGTTGATAAATATAATTGAAAATGTTTATTTGAATAAGTAGGGCCACCAGCATAACTCAGGAGGTAGCACGTTTGCCTGCTGATCTGCAGTTTCACTTGCAGGTACTCTATGGTGA